>NW_010549650.1:106001-136507 GCF_000687285.1 Phaethon lepturus
AAGAGCTGCCAGCTTCTCTTGTAAACTGGTATGCAGTATCAGAGAGCTATGTGTGGTTAGACCAGCAACGAATCTGGCCCGCTTTGGTGGTGGTATGGCCAGGCATGGAGAAGAGAGTGGGACACATACAAGAAGGCAGCAGGCAGGGTGCCTGTGCTTGTGGTATCTGCAGTAGCTTCTTTTTACCTGTACTCTGCCCAGATTCGTGACTGCTCCTAACGGTAATACACACACAATGTTGCTTGCATAGTTGTTGAATAATATTTGCTGCTGGACCTGTAACAAGCTGGTAGGGAGGGTGAAGCACATGTGCTAAAGAAAAATGGCTGCTGACACACACATACAAGCACATGTGGAGTGTCCCAGAGTTAAATACACAATTAATCACCTCCATTTGCATCATAAGCATCTGTTTGTAAATGAAGCCAGGGCCATTTTTCTTTTCCCTGTTTCGGATGAAGTGAAAGTATACATGAATGCACAGAATAATTTGCTGCAAACACGAATTTATTACCTAACATTGGTAGGCATAAGAGGTGAAAGACAGACTGGGTTTCTAAAGCCACCCAAAGTGGATTCTGGCTACACCCTTAGGTTTACAGAAGCAACTTGGCACCCACCAAGCAGAAATCACAGGCATGCAGAAGGGAGCTGGTCTTAATGCTGCAAATGTGTTTATACTGGAACTCAAAATAAATAGGGAATAATGTGTCTTGTGTGTGCTGAGCAAGCCTATGACACCAACAAATTGAGCTGTTTTGGAAAATGCTGCCTGGGGAAACTTTAGCACTAAGCTTTAAAAGGAGCAGAGCCAGAAGTAGGGGGGGGGAAAAAAAAAACAACAAAACCCAACAACAACAAATAACCCAGAACATATTTCAAATCCATGCATATGCTATAGGAAAACCCTAAATTAAACAGTTTGGCTTTGGGCAACACACAAATCTTCACCACTTCGTAGCTCATTAAAATGGTCAGGGTTCCCAAAAATATTAAAAATCATCAAGCACTTAACAAACACACATTTTATTCAGCAAGAGTCGAAAAATTTTGTACATTTTGTAGAGGTTGAGCCTGAGCTATTTAAGGAAGTATAATAACCAGGAACTATAGTGGTAGTAAGAAAGATTGCCTGAAACAAACACCTACAACTGACTGCCTCATTAATTCCTAGTCATGATTGCACATTTAAGCAAGCATTGAAAGGGATTGTGTTTGTAGTTTCTGTAAATCAATTAATTTTGATGTTAAGGAAAGTAAGGTATTGATCGGGAACATTAGCAAAGTTAAACTGAGCAAAATAAAGGCACATTCTGCACAAGGGTCCTTTGTCCTTTTCTAGCAATGGCTCTGTATTGCCATTCTATAGTCCCAGAAAGCCACAGTGAGCACAAATAGCAATAAAACCAAAACATGTTCATTTTTTGACAAATATACCGTAGATGTAATGAAGGAACTCTTAAAACCATTCTTACTAAGGAGCTGAGAAAGATTTGTTTGTTTCATGCTATGAATCATGAGCATGTCTATATAATAAACATGAAAGAGCTAGAAAAAGAGTTTTGATGAGCCCAAGGAGTACTGGGATGCATTGTTGAAGTCTCCACACCTCTTAAACCTATAAAGGTGATATGGTTAGTCAGCATTTTCATAGCATTTTTACTAATGCTAGAATGCATTAGTAAGAATATTGTATTCTATTGCCCTAAACTCTGCTCGTCTCCTGGGACAGGCCTCTTGGGACCACCGTTTGAACTCGTGCTGCTCTCCCGGTGCACCCGTTACAGCCCTCAAATCTGAGAGGAAAGCGCATCTGGTAAATCCCGGTCGATAACATTAGAAAGGTCACGAGGAAACACACTTTTCCCACATAGTCTTTTAACTGAGCTATGAAACCCTGCCATGCACTGTGAGCCCACTCCATCATTTCAAGGTACGGAGCTAGGTACTGAGCATTTCTCCTGCATTCCCCAAAATTCGAGCTGGGATTGTGCAGCTGGGTGGGGATCCCTTGGCAGGGTTAGCCTGAATGCCTAAGTTAGCCGTAATTGTACAGTTCGTGCCCGGGGTCAGGTAGCTAGTGACTGGGACTGCTAACATGTGGTGGCATTTTCCTAACCCACAGGAAGCATGTTTCTACTTGCAGCCCAAATCGAGGTCTGTCGCACCTCAGAAAGTGAGAGTTTGATTTGTAATTGCTGTCACCATTGGCGCATAAATAAATCAGCATCTAGTGGTACAAGGGTTTTGCTATTCCGTGTCCCAGCCTTCTATTATGCTCAAAATATCATTATCCCTATTAAATATTACGTCTCATAGGTACTAATATCTAGAGAGTTACTATATGTTAATATAGAATATGCTTTCTATTTATATTGTGGTTTTATACCGTTATGTTTATTACATTACTGTTATATTCAAAATACCGTTGGTAGCACACTGGTTAAGATTTTCCTCTCTATTGAATTTTTGTGGATGAAGCAATCTCTGAAGTTCCCATTCCTGTGACAGAGGCAAATTCATGCCGATGAATTTTTTAAATGTACGTGCAGATGTTCACACGTGTGCTGGCAAAGACAACATATCACCTCATGAACACGTTTTATATAGCTGGTGGCAAGAAAAATTAGCTGGCATCTTTAGTCGCAGCTCAGTTTGGTTATACTTACACCTATATTCTATGTTCTATGGCTATAACTATAGTCTAGATGCATGACAGGTTGTCAGATCCTTTTAACATGAATGTTTTTGGAACCCAAGCTATTTATTTTCTTTTATGCTACCTATTGCATATGTATTCATGCCATATCACCTTCCTCTTCATAGTTTTTGCTTCTTCCCAATGTTTAGTTCTGTTTCTTCTGGCTCTCACATTCAAGATCTTTCAGCTGACTATTTTTGCTTCCTATATCTGCCTTACTGTTTTCTGTCACTGCTTTCTGGTTTTGTGTCTGCAGCTGAAGTTCAGTTTGGTCTGGATCTTAACCTTACCACAGCTTAGTAACCCTTACTATGAACTATTTAACGTACAAGGTTCTTTACTATGCATACTTCTTACGCACAAAGGACACAGGGTTGGGGGAAATGTCTTCCCACAGTTTTTGTAAACCTCGGGTACTACTGAATATTTAACCGTAGTTTCTAATTGCAATTTCAGATTATATACTTTCCCTTTAAAGTGCAACGCGCATCATTTCTATTAAAGATGGAAGACAGAGTCCTGCAGTAAAGATAGCAGAGAACATCTCTGGTGATGGTTATTAACAGGTTTATTCTGCTCTAGACCTCTGTGTGACTTACTTAGACTTCTGTGCCTGATCCTATTTGCTATTTTCCTTCCTGTGTAGCTATTATGTGCTTTGGAGTACACATGATCTGCTTATCTGCATAACCTCCATCTGCTACAAGCTATTAGGCCCCAGTAGTGCCCAGAAATGTAGTCCTCACCCAACTGAGTAGGAAGCCTAAGTTACTTCATAAAAGCAAATAATTATATACTCTAATATGGGATAGATTCTTTGTCAGACATTGCCTCCAGAATTTCCGAAAATGCCGTACCTGTTTAAAAATTCGTATAGTTTTTCTCCAAACTACTAGACGCTTCAACTCCCTGAACCAGGTATGTGAAGGGAGAACTTAAAAAAAAACAAACAAACACCACCACAAAACAAATTAAACCTGAACAATTATATTGCCTGTAGTTTTCCCCCACTGCTCTATTACGTTTTTTGGTTTTCAACAGGCTCTCCCTTGCCTTCCTAAAACTGCTTGCATTTCAGTTCCTGTTGACGGTGTTGGTAGAAGTCATTGTTCATTGGTTAGTGTCCATGTAGGGCCCCTGGCAGCACGCTTGTTTCTCATTAAGTTGGATATTTCACAATCCCCAACAAAACATAATTTTCTGGAAGAACTTAGTTTAACAAGGAACTACTGTAACAAAACCACAAGGCCTGCCATTTACTCTTAGGCTATATTTTACTTTTTGCCAGTTTCCTTTCTTTCTCTAAACATCATTAGGATACAATGTCTTTCCTAGAAAATACAACTTTTTCCCTTCTGAGTAGAACAAACTTTCACACGACAAAGCAGTTGGCCACTCCAAGTAGTTTTCTTGTAATAAGAGCAACAGAGCTCTTGACGTTCTTTCTAAGCAACAACAATAACTTTCATAGATCACCTTCCATTTTCTGTTTCCAAATTAAAGAAACATTGCAAATTAAAGAGGAAAATAAAGTAGGGAACATAAATATAAGTCAAGTAAGTCCTAAAACATAGACTGAAGGGCAGCTTTCCCCTTTTCGCCCAGGCCCAGACCTCTTCCCAGCTACCCTGTCTTGCCTTCTCACATCTCCCTGACTTAAACTTTTGGCTTCCACAAGTATTTTACCTCATTATTCCAATGTGTTTCACCTGCTTTGAGCACCAAGCACAACTAAGTTAAGGATTAACCTCTTGGGCTCTGCACATTGGCAGGAGAAAAATATTATTCAGCTCTTCAGTTTTACAGAGATACAGCAAATGCTGTGGGTGGAAAATGGGACTTTCACTGAACTGTTGTATGATGTGCCACGGAAAGCCTTTAGATAAATAACTGATAAAATATTTTTGAAGTTACTAAGAAACTGAAAAGGAAAATAACAGTTTTGTTCTAATTTGTCCATTCATTTCCAGTGGGTTTGAATATTTTCAGGCTGATAGCTATCATTTGGGTTATAATTCCTCTTTATTATCCAGAGCACAATCATTACAGAGACAGGCTTCCCCTGCTTGTCTCACCAAGGCCCTGCCTCTTTTTAGGAAGATAATCTATGTTGATAAAAAACTGCAGTCCCCGCTGAGCCTACAGAAATGAATTAGAAGTGGATATCTGAGTCCTAAAGAAAAAAAAAAAAAAAAACCACAAATCTCAAAGGATACCCATGGAAAATATGACTCCACCATTTCCATTGAAATCTAACTAACCTTTAGAAGACAAAGAGAATGACTTAAAATGCATAAGCCAAACTTCATGCCCTTTGAACCTCTTTGGGCATTATATATTGCCTTGACACTGTACATCCGAACGTCTTACGGTGGTGCATCAAGTACTATGACCGAGGATCTAGTATGAAATACCCATTCTCTGCTCCTCACCCTGTGGGGAAAGGGTCACCGTGTTTTGAGTGCTTTACAAAGTCATACCCCCTCGGCAAGGTCGAAACACTGGGTGACGTGGGAGAGGCTAGCAGCAAGCTGCGCAAGCCGGGCAGGATCTCACCCGCAGCGTACAAGGAGTGGGAGAGTTTTCAGGTAGGTCATAGCAGCCATAGGTTAAGAGCAGGCCTAGAGCCAGCTGCTGGAGAGCAGAGGGACTGACCGCACGCGGCCCCTCATACCCCCCTTCACCTCCTGCGTAGCGGTAGTTTGTGCAGCTGGTACCGGAACGCGCTGCGGCCACCCTGAGTGTCAGAGGCAGGACTGGTGCCTTTGCTGCCAGTGGGTTACATCTGGGCAACCCAACGTCGTCCACGGGGCTCTGCAGGTGTACCTCAGTCTTTTAGCCGCCGCAGGTTTTCACAGCAGGGAAACGCTCAGCTAGACCTTCACATCTCAAGCTGAATGTGCGAAGCTGATTGGGGGCGAAGCGAACAAGCTACCGTTTTTGTCTAATTGACTGCATATGATATGAAAGTAAGGGAGGGACAATAAACAAGCCATTTCCCTCCCTCTGTTCCATTGTTATTAAAGATACTTTGCGTAGTATAACAGTCCTCAAGTAAGGGCTGTCGGGTCAGGCCTTAAATCTAATCGTAAAAACCACCTGGTGCCTGAAACGGTTAATACCTCAACCAACCATGAGAAACAGATGCTTCTTTGAAAAGGGGTGTGGGGACTGTGGAGATTTATAATGTTTAAGTCAACAGGTGAAGTAAAAATCTCCAGGATCTTGAGTGCAGTCTGCTAAAACCGTAAACTTTCCATTTAGAGCATCTGCATTCTCTGTTTGATACCTAGTTCACAAGCTGACCTTAATTCCAGGTTGAGCTTGGTAATGGGATGGCTTTCCGGGCAATGTTGAAAGCACACGCTATACTTCATCCTGCCTGCCCAGGGCTTAACTAAGTGCTTGACCTTATGCAAATATTGCCCCACATTTTATTAACAACAAGAAGTAATCTGTGATTTCCCCCATATAAAGACAAAAAGTTCAAAGCTTGATACTTAACATTTAGGTTCACAAATTCATTTTACATTTTTAAAAGTGGCCTGAACTGCACAGCACCCACAGAGTCAGTGGAGTCTCCCAGTGCTCAACAGCTGTGAAAGTTAAAAAAAAAAAATTGTTAAATTTGGATAGAAAGGCCTCAGGGACAATTCATTTGGGAAAAAGATTTGGCAGTAATCTTTGGTCAACTAAGACACATTCCCCAACGTGCTCCTCCTCAGCAACGTAGTTCCAATATGTGCTTTCACACATGGCATACTAAAACGGATGTTTAAGAGTAACAAACTCAAAAATTAGTTGTACAAAAACAACACACTGCTTAAAGATATTCAAAATCAAGGGAGGATGTTGTCAGTTGTGCTATCAGTTCTTTTTACGAAGAACATTCTTCTTTTGTAGACTGCTTTGTACCAGGTTAGAAGTAGGCAAAGAGAGTTAGCTGTATTCAATGAGTGTGAAACTAGTATAGCACACAGAAAAGCAAAAGTGCCCCTTGCCAGGTTTCCTGTATGCTGAATGTTTTTCATTAATATCAGATTATATGTATCTCACTATGGAGCCGTAAAACCTTCATTAATCAATAACCAGTTCCCAAAGCAGTCCAATGTATCGAATAAGTTGCCAAGCAAATATTAGATAAAAATATTGTTTGAATTCGTGATTCAGAAAGAAAGAGAAAGAGAGAAAGAAAAGAGGAAGGAAGGCAAGGAAGGCAGGAAGGCAAGAAGGCAGGAAGGCAGGAAGGCAGGAAGGAAGGAAGCAAGGAAGGAAGGAAGAAAAGACTACCAGACTGAGCACACAGGCCCTACTGCTTATTCCTTTTGTGACACAGAGTATATAATTTAATCCTTCATTTTTGAAAGCTCACCACTGGGTGGATGCTTAGATGTTTAGTTTATATATGAATGCTCTCAAGGCTGTGTCAGTACCCTCTCCACTACAGGATACCACCCGCTTTTTCTCCTACTTTGTGAAAAAGTACAGGAATAGTTTACCGGCTCCAGAAGAAGGTTCGTATGAAAGACAGGGCTTCCCACAAACTGGAGATGGAGACTTAGATCTCTGAATTAGTTGAGGAACATAAAAATATCTAATATAAATTACACACGAAGAAATCAATTACAGACGACGATATATTGCTCAGCTGTGGACTAAATTTGCAGCAGCACTGAATGTCAGATGCCCATGTAAGTAAGGCACTCGGGAAGGAATCAGGAATCTTTGGTGTCCTAATTTATTCATTAAGATGGTAAATTTAACAGAGAAACAGTGAAACTTGTGCTTTTAAATCTAAAAGCACTTTAGAAAACTTACACTAGCCATAAAATGTGGGTATTTGGGAACAGAGAGAAAACTTAGAAATGTGCTGAAGCCCAAAGGAATAGCTCAGTCCCTGGAGTTCACAACCAGATGAAACACAGGAAATTACAGAGATGTAAACAAGTCTTTCAGCCAGGTTTACCATTACTTCTCCTTTTTCCTTTCTATGTTTCAGTCAACAGTTCAATCCCATAAAAAATAAGTTGTTTCTTGGACTTTCCTTGGTAATCGGTTCACTTACAAATACTGCATTCAATTACCATTGGCTTTATCATTTAGATTAATAGGCAGAAATGGGAACTGAAAGGCTGTGATGTTCTGGGTTTGGTGTAACAACAAGCATCAGTATCACAAACTGTTGTATCTTGGCAGTCGTTCTATCACCATCTTGATGGATTTGTTTTCCTCTGTCTAGGGTACAAATTTAATTTCATCATGTGTTGGCCAGTGATACAGTAATGGAACAGGGAATTTTTTAGCCTTGAGGCTTTGTTATCTGCTTCTTTGTGTGTTCTAAAGAGCCAGAGTTCTTAAAAACAGCACTGCAAATGTTCAGCTAGAAAATGCCCTTTTGTAGCCTTTGCAGATTATAGCCCTTCCATACAATGTATTCAGTCAACTTTCTTCCTGTTTCCCAATCAGTTAAATTTAGAACTATTGTCTTGATCTATTAATGAGACAGAACATCTAGGAAAGTCAATGAGCAGTTACAAAACTAGCACCTACCATGTTTGTGAAATTCTCAGCCAAACAGGTATGCCCATCTGAAAACAGGTAAGTTCCTTCCTTAATTTTGGAGACTACTGCCTCATAAATGGTCTTTCCCTTTCCATATTTATTTTGCAGTGTATGACGCAAAGAATGAAAGTCCTATATGAAAAATTAGCAGAGTGTGCCCAGAGTGGAGGGTGAAAAGAATACTTTTCCTGAGTTGCCTAAAAAAGTCACTTTGATAAATTTCTGCTATTTCTGCTGTTTTCCACCATGACTGGCTTCTTAAGTTGTCTATTATACAGCCAGAGAAGTATGGAAGGTTATGGACTAAAAGCCAAAAAGGACATTAAAAAATATCTCCATATTCTTCAAGGACTTTGTACTTCATGAGACCTTCTATTATTTTTGTTATGGTGTATTACGTATTAGCTTTTAGGGCCCTCAGCATGCTTGCAAATGCAGAAACACAGACTTCACAAGTAATGTTCATGACTTTGAAGAGTTTGCTATCTAAATAGATAAGACAAAAGCTAGAAGAAAGGAATATTCCACTGACTAAAATGAGACTGCCATGTATAGGGTGAGGTATGCCACGTAGACGTTATCTGCGTTCTTATCCCAGCTCCTGCAAAAATTTACAATCAGACCAGCAAACAGATCTCAGGCTCTTTGCCATAGCCCAGACTGGAGCTCCTTGAAATTAAAATTTATTTTCCTAAGTTATTTTTACTTACTGATTTTCAAGCTTGGGCACCTCTTTTGCTTTTTCTACTCAGCACTATCAATGCAGTTTTTTGCCTGAGCCTTCAGCAAGTTGTGGCCCTTGTCCGTCTGCAGCTACACAAATACAGGTTTAGATATTTTGCTTGGCTGAGAGGAATCAGCTCCTAGTAAACAAGTAACTTCTATATTTTCTACTTTTATAAAAGCTTAGAGACTTATTTCAGTTCTCTCCGAATCAGTTGTCTCCCCGTTTGAAACATGCATATTTTGGTCTCCACGCTTTATTCCAGGCTTCTCTCGCAGTGAGAACTTAGGACGGGATGTTCGGAATACTGATCCCTATCTTGTTCTCCTTACAGGCATTCAACGTATTGCAAGTCTTAAGTTAGATTACCACATTTGTCTCTCTAATTGCTCTCACCGTGAGGACCCCATCCTCCAGCCACAGTTTGTTCAACACAGAGCAATGTTCTGGAATGCGCACGCTGCCTGGTGGTTATTTCTTAAAACTACTAGGTCACTTGTTCTACGGAAAATAAGAGTCTACAGGGCCAAGAGAAAACCACTCGCTTGGCTTCTTATCGCAAACGGTTGGCAAAAAGAGCGACACACCACAATGTATCCGTTTGACAGAATTAGTGACAGTGTTATTATGACTTCTCTTTTCACCTCTGAAAAGCTAAAACACAAGCAGCTCAGAATCCCCATGTTATTTTGCTGGTCTGTCTTAATGACTGTTGACTACAATCTTGTCACTATTTAAAATCTGTTGTCTTTATTGTAGCAGCAAATAACTGCGCTCGCTTAATGCAACGTGTTCATTTGTTCTGCTTATCCTCTGGAGAATTTAGTGAAAGCACCAAACTCATCTCATAGGGCTGCTGAAAAGTGAACCACCACACTTAAACAAATATCAGTTGCTGAAAACCGGGGATTCATTGAAACCAACTGCACACAAAGGAAAACCCACTTTTAAAATGAAGCATTTGAAGTGAAACATTTTCAAAAAATATCTAAAAATCTACTGTAGACTATGGTATCTTCTTGGGTGTGTAACATACCTGCTTCTGAAGATGGTCAAAACATAGGGTTGGAATGAGACACTTAGAGACTATTAAAAAAGAAGAATAAAGAAACACTTTTTTGGGGAAAGGGTTTTATTTTTCTACTACGGTAGACATAATTTGCAATACAAAATGCTAATTTTATTTGTTTCCACAATGTGTTTGAACTTTCCATTTTGCTTTCTGGAGCAGCAGAGTTTTACTGACAAAAATCTCTGTAGAAGGAAAATGTCCAAGTCACAAACATGAATATTTGTCAAAAACAAAACTTAACTGCACATATAGCAAATAATGGTTAGTTTCTTGTCGATGCAGGGAGCAAAGAAAGTCTCAGGAGATTTAATCTGTCTGGCAAAAGCTACCCAATCCAGCTCATATTTCTAATATTTGTCACTTGTCCAGAAGTTAAAAATATTGAAAATATTCAAAATAAGTTAGAGTACTGAAAAAGTAAAAAACAACTCCGATCTGTTCTGTGAGAAAATAAGGTTGCATGAACTGAAATACTACTTTTACAAAGTAATGATTTAAAAAAACAAATTATGGAATATTTAATTTCATTCGTAAGTCCAAGTAAAAATGATTAATGATCAGTGCATAGAGATTAAGAAAGGAATAAAAGGGACAAGATGGCTCAGGGAATTGGTAATGTGGTACTGTGCCTTTTTGGTTTCAATTTCAGCTTTTCAGTTGCTGTTACTAGTGAATCCCTCATGCTTTAAAACTGGCTTTTATGTTTTAGATCTAAGTTCTTCTGCCAAGTGGCAGATTGCCTGAAAAGTCAATAAAAGTTGGGGTCTGGTTCACCACTGCATTGATCCAGTATCACGCCAGTGTAGCTCAGTTGACTTCAAGCAGCGTACTGGAGCACCAGGGCCCAGGAGCGTAGTACTCAGCAGCAAATAACAATTGCTTGGAATATGAGTTCTCTTAACTATAAACTGGGATGCAGCCTTGCCAAATCCTGAGATTTTATCATGAAACTCACAATATTCGATGCTTTCCTTATAGTTCCATCTCTCCCAACTTTAGGATTAAAAGAGAATCTCAGCTTTCATTGGAGGAGTTTGGTTTCTAGAAAACCCGCACATTGCACTGAAAAGTTTGTGACTCTTGTATGCCTTTGAGACTCAAAAAAGGGGAAGGGGATGAATAAAACATCCTAATAGATACTGTAGCTTTTTTTTAACATGACTTTTTAACCTAGTCTCCTCCTCTCTAGGGGTCTGCCCCCTTCTATTTATGGTTGCTGGTGTTCGGGGCTGCTAAGATAATGGCTTACTGGTCAGTCCAGAACATATCTCTGTTGACCAACAGTCACGTCTCATATTTCAGTATGAAACACGAGATGAAATTTCTCCTGTAAAAAAATGGTGACAATCAAAACCACTGGTTCAAGCAGGGTGCCTGTGGGGTTTTCCCCTCCAACTCTGCCTACCAAAATAGGGTGCGGAGAGGGGAGGAAAGGTCTACATTCTCCTTGAAAATCATACACGTTTCCCATTAACATTAATGGGTGTTTACATGCATTCATATGACTGAGAGTAGGCCTTGTACTACATATCCACAACTTTTAAAAAGCGAAATAAAAATCAACCCAAGCCTTATACATCAGGCAGCATAGTTACGAGCTGGAATACGTTACGCTAGCTTCTGTTCCCTGACCAATTATGCCTTTCATAAGATTTGTGTTGTATTCCCCAGCCAAGTACCATCCTTGCCTTAATTGGAAAAGACATTTGAAAAAACTGATATGGAAAATCTGCATTTGACCTGGTGCCCTTGTTTCATGTCAACGATTTCAACCACATCTGCTCTTGCACTGTGAAAATGTTGGCATATTTTTCTGAGCTCTGCTCCGACAGCTGCAGGCAGTCTCTCTTTGTACAGGATAATTCCACTCCCAAATACTCGGAGAGCAGCGAGTGCAGATCTTTCATTGCTCTCCCATTAAATGCAGAGGCTCTGCAAAAAGAATTCAAGAGAAGTTTCCAATGAACATCTCTTTGGTTCTGGGTCCGTGAGGAAGAATGTATTCTTTCTGTTGCCACCAAGTGATGGTGAAATCGTGCCTACTTGATCAGTGGAAGGTGGGAAAATGTTTGCAAAAGGAATACAGCGGTATCCACACATCAAGTTCATCATAGCCAACAAAAAGGCAATCAAACTTATCAAATACAGATTTTCCATTATATTTAACACTTGTTAGATCAGAATGTGATCACGTAAGGCTAATGGTTTTTGCTTGCCTGATTTATTGATTGAAGCAATGTAAATCTGGATGATGAACTATCAGAGTAGGGACTGTGATTAATTTCTCCATGCTGCTGAAGTTATGTAGCGCTCTGGAGTCCTGCCGAGATAGCGATCGCAATGTGTGCAATGCTATGTACTGAAGTTTGGATGAATGTCCCATAAATGAGAAGTCTTGTTTTAAATTAGCTTAAGGTAATTTACAATGTAATTCCTCATGATTATTCCTTGATGTGGTGCTAACTGAAACAAGTTTCTTATAGAATACCATTTGTTTCCCTGACTATGCATACAATGCTATCTGTCACTTGTGTTCCATCTGTACTTCATTTTAAGGACTTAAAGGGCACCACTTTTGACCTTCTGCTTGACTTTGCACTGATAGCATTGCATTTATTCATCATTTAGGGTAAGGTATCATACTGAATATCATACACAAGAAATTTGCACCTTGCTGCATTAGTACCTTGGAAGACAGAGGCACTTTCCACTTCTCTCTCATTTCAAGCACAGAAATTCACACTAAGGTTTGATAGTGGAAATTAGATGGGGAAAAGGGGAACGCAAAGAACCCATTTATTTCATTACATGGAAATAAAGACTGTTAGAATGTATTTTGCATTTCCAGCCAGATGTTAAGTTGGACTCATGATACTCAATACTGTGAAGAAAATATGAATACTTGAATCATGTAATTTAGAGTATTGTGTCCGCAAGGTTATTAAAATCTAATAACAGAAATTAAATTAAATATGGACTTCCATATTCATGACTCATTCTTTTATGGGCCTGGTGTTTCGTGCTATTTTAAAATCTTTGTATTTCTTTCTTGCAAAATTCCTTCTTGATTATAAATCCTCTGTATTTGCATGTATCATGGTAATATTGACATGGCTTAGCCTGTTTGGTAATCTTGAATAAATCTGGCCTACTATTACTTATACTATGATGAACAATTCTTTGGAGCTTTGATTTTATAGTTTAAAAAATTGTTGGACCACAGTTTTGATCCAGAGTGAAGTAAGGGAATGCACAGGGTAGAGAGTCAGTTTTGCTCTGTGGTTCTTACATTCTTTAAGGGCAATCACACAGACAAATACATTTCACAGAAATTTTAAAATAGAAAAGCAGAATAGACAAAGCTCCGAATGAGGTGTTAAATAGGGGTTGTAATGCTATTAAACACAGGCTTGAAACAGCGTGAGAAACCTGTGACCTAAGCTGTGCGGTTGGTCTTCTGTGTCTTCTACCTGAGAGGGGGGTGTCCAGCATCCTCTTGAATTTGGAACAGGTTCTATATACTTTTGAATGTTTACATTCCCGATCATTTGCTTTATGGTTGTATAATAAGCAGATTGAGGTACCTGGCTATTGTAAAGCAGGAAACTTTAGTGTCTGTGAAATACTGGGAACTTCTAATATTCACATGAGTGCTTAGCAGATGTTAATGCTTTCTGGTTTATGATGTCCAGGTACATTAGCTGATCTATGAAGTTCTGAGTGTTTTGCACATGTGAGTAATAGAACACACTAGTTCATACCAGTACTCCTATCAGAAATTAACATCTTACAAAATATCTGTGGCAGCAGGTATTTAAATTTCCATTCTGTTAAATGGAACAGAAATTTAAAAAAACAGAAAGCAAAATCTATCAAAAAAACTTTGGAAACATGTTAAATTAAAAATTTTATCAACAGAATTTATCTGTAAAATCCTGAAAAAGTCAAGACAATGAAGCAATGAGAAATAAAAATTATGAATTTTGATGAAGACAAAAAATACACTGGGTTTTTTACTTATGTGCCAGACCGTGCTTGTACTTTATTTTTAAAGGATGGTTTCATGAGGACAATAATAACATAGGGGATAAATATTTAGATTTTGAGTTAAGTATTTCAGCCATAAATTGCTATCAGAACTTGGGAAATCCATCAACATATATGATTAGTTAGTGAAGTTCACTATTTATTTTTCCAGTTAGCAAACTGCACATCAGTAGATTCTGGATTCTTCCAAAATAATTGTTGGCTCCTACACCACCAGCTTGTTCACAGGCAGTGCCCTGTGAACATTAGATGGCTGGATTTCAAGTCCAAATTCTACCTTTCCAGTGTGAACTGTTCATTCATTAGTTACTTCCTTCAAGCAAGATGCGATAGTTTCTTTGGCGATGGTTTCCTTCTCACTTGAGTATTTAGGAGAACAGCTAATTCATCTGCAAACTCTGAGGGAAATTTACAGGCTTTGGCAATATTCACATAGTAAAATAAATAATATTCGTAATAGGTTTTGCTTATTTAGTGCTTACACTTATGGACATTGACAGGCTTTAGAAATGTTAATTACCTTAGTCTCAAAATTCCCCTGCTAAGTGGGTGATTATTATCATCCTTCTTCTACAAAAGAGGAAAGTAAGGGAGTGAGAGATTAGGTGATTTGTCCTATGTTCACAGGAAATCTATGATAAAGCCCAGACCAGAACCGAGGTCTCCAGACTCCTGGCCACATGTTCTCATTCTGCCAAATTGTCCCCTACTGCTGTCTGATGGCTCTGCTGAAGGTTCGGGAACAACGCCAGAACTTTCTGCATCAGAGAGGAAGCGGAGACAGTGGCCAAATATCCACACATTTAGCTGGACTGACATGATTTCTCTAAAAACGGATGTAATAATAATTAAGGGGTTCATCGGCCTTATGCTTAAACGTAATAAAATGTACTTTGGGTGTGATAGCGACCACATGAATTTGCCAAGACTCCTCATGGGCTAGGCAAGTCCAAAATCCTATTATGTTGTGCCTTAGTATTCGAAACAACTGAAGGGTGCTAAGGCGTAGCCTTGTCCTCAGGCAGCTGCTCCTGAAGGAGGTCCAGTTTAGAGACAGCTTCTCTTTGACCACCCAAACATCACATCCATGTGTGCTCAGCCCTTTTTTCTGCTTATTTAGCCATGTCTCATATGAAATAGAAGCAAAATCCTATTTCACACTCCACGTTTTGGCAGCTCTTGCCACACTCATGGATACAGAATAACGAAGTATTATATAATGACTTTATACAGCACTGTTAATTTGCACTAAAAGCTTGGCTCTGTCTTCTTCCTTCTCCTTTCAAAGAGTCAGTGACTTTGCCTCCCCTGCAGAAGATCTAAAATGAAACCATGAGAAATGCCTGTGTCGTTCACATGCCAAGAAAGCGTGTATGAGAACACAGCTGCAGTGAGGCTGGTTCCCATTCCACGCTGGTTCACAAGGGAATGAGGTCCCCATTCATCCACTTGGCCATGTATGATGTCAGAGGGCTCTGGGAGCCTTGGGTTGAGGCACTGAAAGGAGATGTGCAGTGTTTCCCAGCCACAAACACACGTGTGGGTTCTGCTGAAAAGTATAGGAAAAGGGTATGGCCATGTCACAACTGGACTCTCTTCTTGACCTTGTATGTTGGTCTGGGGTACAGATCAAAGAGAAGTACAAATTAACCCAGACAGCAAGATGTAGCCAAGATGCATCTTCTTTGTATGGACTACAGATCGTTCCTAGTACTGCTACTCTGGTGATGTGGGCACAAGCTGTTCCATACTCAGAGCTGATCACAATCTCATCCCGATTTAGCGGACAAAGAGCAGGAAAGTGAATGAGTCGATAATCCTCAAAAAAAACCCTCTTTTTTGGTTTTGTATTAATGGTGCACGTGAGCTTACCTTGATGATGATACTCATCACCATTGATCTTGATGATGTTTCTTTATGGCACCTGCTGTCTCCTTCTTCCTTACCCAAAGCCAGAATTCATTATATGCCAGTATCTGGTCACGTACCTCATTTTCCCCTCGCAGTTGTCGTGGGGATTCTTGTCACTGCACCAGCCTCCTTTGCAGTGCTGTTTATTGGTTTGTGTAAATGGAAGCGAGTCTTTCTGCTCATTACCTTCCTTGTCCTTGGTAGCTGCTGTCTTCCATTTTTTCTCGTCTTGAATAAACTGGAAATGCACTGGTTTTGTAATTTTCAGCTGCCCAATATTAGTGATATGATGATTAATTATGTTGCTAATATCACCTTGAGAGAGAGACCACAGTATCAAGACAAAGGAACAGAGAGCACAGCATAAGCTATGAACTGGAAACCAAGGCTATCTAGCACCAAACTGAAGGTAGAAGTTGTTGCAAACTGGCTGTTTATTTCTATATGTATGTAATCTACTGCTTACAGAGTGGATGTATTGGTCACATCTATTTTTCATAAGCAGAATCTTTATTTGGCAGGAGCAGAAATGTTTTAGAAATTAGAATTTCTTTAAATTCATTAATATTTGCATCCCAAACATGGACTACATCTGATATATAATCTCTCTGCATAGTTCGGCTGGTTAGTTTGTGAGTTTAAGACATCAACAAGCTCTAGTGCAGTTAGATGCATCGATTTAAACCATTTTTGCTTTACATATCTGGTTGCAGGCAGAAGTTTTCAAAAACAAACCAGAAGACTCATAAGTCAGAAGGGAAACAGAATGACACATACATGCATTTTTTTTAAATAAAAATCCTTTTTTTTTTAAGCCAATCTTCTCATATTTTGTGTTCAAGGTTTTGATCATTTGTGTCTGACAGCTCTGCAGGCATAATTATTCTGTGTAAGGCCTTGGCTTCCTCCTCACCTGGGATTAGCCAAATATCAGAAAGAACAAGATGACTGATAGATAGTCAGGAAGATAAAGGTCTTCCACCAAGGCTGTTGACTTGGACAGCACACGGAGTGGCTACTTACTCTGGGGTTGTGAAAAAGCTATTACTCAGTTTATATTTGTTACCTCTGAAGCAGAAGGTATCTCTTCCCGTGTGCACTGTCACCAAGCATGGCCCCTTATGAATGGGACCGATACAAATATTAGTACTGATGTGTGTCTTATCATCATGGTTGACCGATCCTCAGGCACGAATCCCTCTCCGCACCAGCAGCAGTCCTTGCCAGCTGCCTGCCCGTCATGGCAAAGGCCGTAAGTCCGCAGCGGAGCGCTCTTGGACGGGGCTGCTCTGCAGTTGGGAACTCTGGCAAGCTTTGTGTAGATCTCTTAGCTACAACTGTTTAAGATTATTTAGTGGCTTTTAAACACTGTTCATGCCCGTTCCGAACAAGCCCACAGAACATCTGCACAGTGTCTGCTAGCTGTGCTCGGGGAGTGTCGACCAACAATCCTATATTGTTCTCAGCAAATATATTTCGGTCCAGATTTTTTTCCATGGCTTAGTATCCTCTTCAAGCATTGAGGAAACTGTGACCTTTCATTGATTCAGGCATGGAAACTATAATCACAATATTGAGTAGTTATATTTGCTTTGGAAAAGTAATCCTATTGTTCTCCTCTTTTAAAGCTTAAACTAACAGTCAGCATGAATGTCATCTTTATAAAACGATAGGAAACCTACAATGTCTGGTATTAATAAATGCCTCTGTGCTCAGTGTCTGAATGGGGTTGGGACTGAAAGGAGAGAATGAAGTCCTTATGACAGAACTCAGGGGTCGTCTCTCTTGTGAGTATTTTTATGAGATGCAACTGCTACAGAAGTGCATCTTGTGCATCCCAAGGCAATCAGCTCGCTCTTCAAGGGAGCACAGTGATAATTTATTCCTGACAGGAGAGGGGAACCCATAATGGTGGTCTGAACTGCCACTGCTGTTTGCCGATTCACTCCGAGAACGCTCTGAATTGCTGACTGTATGGTCAGAGGAAGAACTGTACTGCTGGGAATAGACGGGGAGAGATGGCAACCGCACTGAGATCAGTGAGCCCAGCACTGCAACATAGTCTCAAACGTTAATGACTTTTTCTTTTGGGAAAACCATCCCCAAACCCCTAAAGTGCTAGCAACAAAGAGTTTCTAAGGGCAAAAGTGACAGCAAGAGAATTATGTAATTGTAACTGTAGACTAGAATCACTTAGAAAATTTATCTAATTTGCAACAGTGTTTTTCATAGCCTACGTGGGGTTGTAATGAGTCCTACCTGAAGAATCAGTGGTGGAAGAAGATTTGTCTTAAGGTTATTATACAGGGCAGGGTCTCAAGTGAACTGGATGCGGTTCATGGTTCCTCCTTAGTCTTTCTGCATGGTTTCAAGAGAGTCACTTAATCTCTCTCAGCTTCTTTACCCTGCCTGCAAAAGAATCATGGTTTTGTCTATTTAAGTTGCAAGCTCTTTAGAACCAAAGTGTAAATGGATTACAAGTTTATGCTGCAGAAAATACACAGGGCTTTCATCTCAACAGTGGCCAATATGTAGCCATTAATAAAAATAGTATTAATTAGAACTAAAGACTGCATTACACTTTGGTAGGGCAGGTTTAGATAACAATGGCTGTACATAATGGATTAGTGTAATTTTCACAGTTGTGCTCCGAGTGGGCAATTATTTTGGCTGGAAAACAACTCAAAGCAGCAGTGCCAGCAGATGTGAGGTCAGGAATAACTGTTGGGTTTTATTTTTCAGCTCTCGGTCATCTTACAGTTCGTTCAGTAAAAGGAGGAGTTGAGAAATATACAGAAAGTTCTGATAGTGTCCAACACCATTTTTCTGAAGTTGGTCTTTGTCGGTCAGCAGGCATACCTCAGACTCGCTGCTTTTAAATGATCCCAGATATAAATAGATCAAAATGGATTGTGTTATGATAAAAAGTCACTTGCTGAACAGTCGAAAGAGACTCAGCTATTATACTCTAAATCATCAAAGTTTTCTTTTGTAAGGCACTCCCACAGCTAATTTTCACAACCTACCTGTAGTACACATAAAACCCAGAGACTGTAAAAACCTAAAGTGCATCTTGTTTATGTGTGTAAATGTGTTCTTCTGAATAATATTACACAGAAACACAGTTGACCGCTGACGAATAGTGTGCGTACGTCTCCAGTTCTGGAGATAATCTGAGTTTGTCTTTCGGCTCTGAAGACAGGCTTTACAAAAAGACCCTGCTATTACAGTCACAAAGACAGAGAGATGAGCCATGCTCCCTTGTTAACAGACTCTTCAAAAGACCTTCATATAAGAGGCAGTCTTGTAAAAGAAGTTGTACATGTCTTTGACTCAGCCCTCGAAGAGTGCATTGTGACTTCTTGCCTCTTTCCAGGAGGCAATTAGGGAGAATCACAGTTTTTTTCTTTCTGTTTAATGGCATACAACAATAATTTTCTGCAGCTTGGGGAAGAAAATTAAGAACATAGAGTCTGTAAAAATAAACACAAGTAAATAAATGAAAAAAAAAATGAGAGTTTCAGGATGGAGAAGGAAAAAAAAAAACACAAACCCAAGGCCAGCAGGGAAGAAGAATCTTTTTCTTGACCAGCCAAATAAGTACACAAGTTCTTCTTTGGATCTGAAACAGAAGCAGACGTAAGAGAAATTTGAAAGAATTACCCTCAGTATGCTGATTTTCACTCCTTAGTCTTCTGAGCTTGGAGGTTTTATCTTTTAAGTAAGAGTTGGGGTCATTTTGATGTTATTTTCCTTTTCTGTGTGAGTGGAAGAGAACATGGCCTTGAAATCTGTGGCAGAGATTCTGTTTCTGCATAATCAGCCCATGACCCATCTTTACTTTTGTGCCTTTTGGATCCTGAGCACATTCCATTTCCCACAGCTTTTGTTAATGCATTGACTTTGAACATATTTCATATAAATTTTCCAAATCAGACTGCTGCTAACCATGGCAACAAGGACCTGACTTCTCGAGGAGTAAGAGAGACATGAGGGAAAGAACAAAAGTTAAGTTTGTGGGACTAATTCTGGCCATACTGAAACTGTCCAGATGTCAGCATAAAAAATGAAAGCAATGGAAACCAGCACCCCCTTATATACATTTACCACAATTAAATTAGTATCGTCCATCTTACAACATGGGAAAAAAAGTCTTTCATTGCATGGAAATGTGTTGCGTAACTACTGTGCTCTACTGTTTGGAAAATGCTGGGACAAGCCAACACCAACACTTCCTCTCATTCTCATATTTGGTTAATCAAATTACTTTTTACCAGACATTAGCCAGAACACTAGATAATTATTTTCTATTTTAAATAACGGATTGCTGAATTCAAAGCGCCTTGTTTGAGTCTGCAAAACCTGGCATTAAGCTGGAGTAAAACAGTATCCAATTATGCCCATTACCCCTAGGCAAGTACTTTTCTCAGAAAAATCACCTGTCAACAGAACAGTATTCTGCCAGAGTAATTTTTATTCGCTCTCTGTTCCAGAGGCATTTTATTTGCTCATCTATCAGTTGAAAAGTCCCTGTCAAAGAGGAGGAAGTAACGATAATGTTTTAGTGAAACAACACACTTGTACAGGGGTAAAAGGGCTGTATAAGTCCAACACAATGCATTCTTCCCATTATTCTGACTCAGAGATGCAGAGTGTGAAGCAGCCAACTCTGGTCCAGGAGTGATTAGGAATAGACATGGGGAAGGTCTAGGAAGATTGTGGGAGTTAAAAAAGCATGTTCAACATTAAGTGCAGAACACTACCTTTATCTTTCTTATCTAGCTTTTCACCCTGCTATGGGTAAGAGGCAAAAAACCCCAACCAACCAACCCAAAATCCAAAGCAAAAAACTCAAGAAAAAGTAGCTGGCGAAAAGTTTCTCTTTGCAAATAAGGACACTATCTATAGGCTCTCACGTGAAAAGGGATAGTGGCAGCCAGTTGATGTTACAACAGAACGTAAAGTTTGAATGTTGGGAATCCCTGTGAAGATCTCCATGCCTTTCTCTCTCATAGGTTTTAGATCGCTCCAAAGTATCAATCTTTTTTTCCGATTTCATTTAAGTGTGGCTCTGCAAAGAAGTCATTCTCTGGTTTTAAAAAGTATAGCAAATAATTTGCAACATAGAACAGGAGACACTTTGGGAGTTCCTTTTCTAAAGTCTTACACTGATTCAGCATTTTTTATAATAGCAGACCACAAGCAGAGGATAGTAACATTTTGAGAGGAAGAGGCATATCAAGAGGAAATAATTGAATCTGAGAACACGTTTAAGAGAAACAACAAAATCAACTACATCTGCTGCCTGTGTTGCATTCTTCACAACAAAAATGTAAGAAATTCTGGAGGCCAGAACAATAAACTGTTTTAGTCTAATTCAGTAAGGTATATTAAGGAGACTTTTTCAGCAAAAGGTTATTGAAACCAAACCCTGGGGAGAAGTAGCCAGCTGTTTCAGGGAACATATGATCAAGTTTTAAGATGGTAAATTTTTCACAACGCTGGCCCTTAAAAACTTTCCCATCACATTTGATAACTAATGCGTACTTGCTACAGATGACTGCTTTGTTCTGTGTTTATTGAGCAGAGGTCCCTTCAGTCTGAACAGGTAATGTTGAGCAACCAGATCTATTTTTCTTAGCCAAAACGGCAGCTACTTAACAGTCACAAAGATTTCTTTTTACACTTTCTTTGCCAATTCAATGGTACACAGAGGAATAAGAAAATTGGAGGCCAAGGGAAGTTTTGACTTCTAACAGGCTTTGCCACTGATTTCTTGTATAAAAGTGATTAGTATTTTAGTTTTGTAATCTGTTAATTAGGAATAGCAAGAGATCGAGTTGTATGGAAGTGCCTGTCTAGCAAGGACTAGAGACCAAGCCCCTAAAGGTGCTGTTCACACAAGTAGGTTTCCGTCTGAGTTTACGGGTGTGATTGGTGCACTGAGCACGTAAAATGATGCTCAACTGCTGAGTAGTATTGTTATGAGCAGAAAACCTGTCAGCTATGGACACTCCCCGTAGCTCTACTTTGGCACTAGCCCAGCCCAGCCATACCGGCACTCAGCCCCGCAGGGGGACCAGGAGCCCTGACGTAGGGACTTAAGCATGTGGTGAGTTTTACACGCCTAAGAGCGTGGGCTCCAAAAAGACCATCATGTTTCGTGGGAAACCACAGTATTACCCACTGGTAAACATCAACATTGAAAAGTAGTTTAAATTCCACTTCAGTTCTAGAGGTTTTTTTTCTTCCCATCCCCCCTGCCACTCCCCTAATGTTTCTCCTGAGAATTCAAAGTCCTGAAATGTCTTGTAAAAGATATGTGTCCGAATTCTTTTGAAACTGGTGGAAGAAAGGAAGATTGTTCTTTCTTTCAAAGCATGCCCAGAGGAGTATACAGTGATAGTCTGTCTCCACCGTCGCTCAGCATTTAGCGTAAGCAATGGGGATGTTGTGAACCTGATGAAATTTAAGCACACATTTCACGTTCTGCTGGAATACGCCTTACCGCCCAGTCTCTGGGGCTCTTCAGGCAAAGGACTTTCTCACCTTTCCTTGAATCTTTTTCTGCTTTCCTCGGAACTGGAGAGTTTTCACTGTGTCAGAGAAAAGTAGCAGGACTGACATTTGTTATGATGATTAAGGGACGGAGCCTTTGTTCCTTGCTCCAATTAACATGTCACCTTTGGTGGAGCAATAAGTATTTCCTCATCTCCTTTCTTTCACAACTCTGACCCACTTGGTCAGCGTTAGTCTCTCCAAAGTACCTCTTACCCCCTCACCAGATACCATTCTCTAATGGTCAGGATGCTCTCTGTGACGTGGTAGGTGAGGATTCAAATCCCCATCAGAGAAGGAAGTGGACCTGTCCCATTTGTAGTGCAGGTGGGTGATGCTCTGACCTTGGGAGCTTACATGGTAGCGCTGGATTAATGGTTGGACTTGATGATCTTGAAGGTCCTTTCCAGCCTTAGTGATTCTGTGATTCTGTGATTTTGTGATGAGGGAGGAGCACCATCACCTGCCGTCTTCATTCCTTTTTTCAGTGGCGCTCAAACTGTTGGTGGGCACACCCACAGCACCTCCCAGCCTGCAAGGAGATGGGTGAAGGTTAACTCAGCACAGGAGAGGTGCTAAATTATCAGCGCTAATAAGGCAAAGGGACTTGCTACACTAAGAAGCAGAGCTTCAAGGACATGGAAAACTTTAACATTGAAAGCTTGGTTGCCTACAACAAGTGTAAATGCCCCACACCTAGGAGGCAGCTGAACAAGGGTCCTGAGGGTCAGAATTTTTGATTAGGGCCTTAAAGTAGCAGGTGAGCATTGAAGTTGTATCCAAGTCCTTTCATGGATTTAGCCCCCAAGTCCTATTAAGCGAGCAGCCACCTTTAACACACCTCAGGAATCTCAATCTGTTGTTTATCACTTCCCACAGGCACCGCTTAAAACACACACATGTGTGTATATGTGTGTATAAAAGGAATACCTGGAGAAATTTAAAACATCTTAATTAAACTTAAGATGTGTGGTTCAGATAAGATTGGCATGTGGCCACCGCATTCCAAGATTCTCAAATAGCATAATCTAATTAATTTTGTTTAAGAACACAGAGGTCATAAACATACAGTAATTTGAAACACTTAGTACCCTGCCAGCTGGCACTGTCTCCTTTCCACTTCTTTGCACTGTAATTTCACTTCCATTTGTGCCGAGCCTGAAATCTCCTCACTCTAGTAGTAGGCTGTATTATGTTACACAGTATTCAGCTGAGGTATTTTTTAATGAACTAATTACATGTTAGTTAATAATAGAACATTTCTTTAGTAGTCAACGGCTGAATATAATTCGGAGAGAACTACTGTAGACTGGGATCCTGCAGGAATATTTAGGAAGAGGTTTCCGCTAAAAGAATTATGTTTAGTCTTTAATATGTCATAAATAAATAAAAAACCCTCCTCTGAAACGTCTGATGTTTTATCTTTTCGCTGCTGCATTGTGCACGAGGAACTGATATTTTCCCACCTTTTTCGTCAGATGATTTTTGAAAGTCATTCAAAGCGTAGCGGAAAGTATTTATAGAGACCTGCCATCAGAAAGGCATATTTGGATTTCCTTCTGTCTGCTATCCGCTCATGCCCAGCCTGTTTCTGCTGTAATGCTGTAGGCACTGTCTGTGCACTCATTCGCTAGGCAGTCTCCGAGTGCCTGGAACAGATAGCCCCTGCAAGGTTCAGACCCTCTTTATGGCTCTCCTGAATGAGGCAACATGATGTCATGTAACATGATGTTGTGCAAATCTTTCAAAATGTTTCTCACCGCTTTGCCCACCAGGGAACCATCTGGCTGATGTGTTTAGCCAAATATCCAAAGAGCTCAGTGCGTTTCTAGTTGCTGAGATGCAATGCAGATAAATTTCACCACTTTAGAGCTCAACTTTGTCATTCAGAAATAGTACTCCAAGGACGCATGCCCTTAAACGTTGACTTTTAACCACAGGGTTTAGTTCTGAGATAGCAGGAGCCAATGAGCTACAGACTGATTTTGATGACCTATAGATATTATTACTTCAGAAGTGTATACTTTTGAGAATGCCATAGGTCAGATTCTTCTTGGCTGATGTAAATGAGCACGGCATGATGAAGTAATATTTAAGCTACAGAGATTTATAGCAAGGAAGGATCTGGCTCTGCATGCAGAGACACAGGCACGTCATACACAGGCTTCACTATTCTCCTCGTAGCACACGCATAGCTATCACTAATGTTAATGAAAGGCATGCATTGCAGGGATATGTTCTTACATGTACATTAGTGTGTAAAGGTCTCCATCAAAGATTTTCTCTGCTGGAAGACAGAGATACGGTTAGAAAGCTATTCTCTGTCTGGTACTGCCAGCAGTGCTGTAAATCCCCCGCACCCCGTGTCTAATGGACTCAGATGCAGAGGAGGCGAACAGCCATGCCAGGGGAAAGCAAGAGGAGCACAGGCTGGCTAAAAGGCAGCTCTCAGAGACGAAAACCAGACGGAACCCCCTCCAATCCCAGCACTGGGCTCCTGAGAACTGCTCAGCCTTAACCCTTAGCCAGCTAGAAGCTGAAGGAGAATTACCAAAGTTTATTGTTAGTGAAAATATGAAGCATGTCTTTTTGAGCATGAAACGCCGTGTGATGTGGAAGCATTGGGTTTTTTGAAGTGTTATACATGAGACACACATACACATCCCATTTCTTACCTTACACTGTTGTTGGGGAGGGGTACTTTCAGCTGCAGAATCCCCGGAGTGGGCAGGGATCTTTGAGGTCTCCAGCCCAACTTCTTGCTTGGACCATGTGCAATGGGAGCAGGCTACCCAGAGCCTTGTCCAGCTGGTTTTAAGTATTGCCAAGGACAGAGATGCCACCACCCCTCTGGGCAACCCGATCAAGTACTTGACCACGACTCAAGTTTTTCCTTATATTGAGCCAGAATTTCTTGTATGGCAACTTATTGTCTCACATCCTTAGTGAAATCAAGATGGGACCATAGCTTCACTAATCCCAGTAAATTTATTTGAACAGTTCTAAGTAGTTTTACTGTAAATTGTAGTGGAGATAGAACTGCAAGGTACAGATGACCAGTAATGCTATGTAAACCTTCCCCCTTTGGATTTATCTGGATCTGACACTTATTAAATGACACTGTCATATAAGTGTTTTGAGTAACATAATTGGTTGTATGAGACCGATTCTTTTTTTTATTGTGTATGTTTCTGACATTGCTTAGTGATCTCAGTCCAGTTCTCAGTGGACTGGTCTTCACACGCAAGCCCACTGTGACAGTTGGCGCTCATACATTTTCTTGACAAGGTTCCAGATTCTTAAAGGTATTTAGGCATTATTCTGCTCAGTCTTGCAAGACCTAAGTGATTTAGACACATGAGAACCGTTTTCAGAGTTGCCTGACAAGACTACTTGAAAGCCAAGATTTAAGTGAAAAAGAAACTGGAATTTACCCCTCACCCTTAGAATTAGTCTCTCCACAAGAAGGAGGCAAGAAGGAAAGCAAACAGGGAAAGTTGTGGGAATTTATGTTGACTTTATAGATGGTGTGCATGTCAAGAGAACTTCATTACCAACAACTGTGTCACTCAAAACTAATAACTACATTTCTTAAATTATTACAAGGAAATGTTGTTGCCTACAGGCCAATTTACATCTTAATTTTTCATGGATATTAGAAAAAAACCCAGAGATTACCTTTCCTGAACAAGAGTGCAAAGGAGAAAAGAGCTCACTGGATTTTTTTACTCCTCTTAAGAACAGTGTCCCTTGAATAGGGTCTTGATGAAAGGTACTCTACAGGAACATAGCCAGGAATGACCGAAGAGGAGATGTGGTTCACATACTTCTGCATATGAGATCAAATCACTGCCCTGCATCTGGTGAGTTTATACTGTCAGTTTACTTCCAAGACAGCCATCAATACAATGTCTGAGAGCTTAACCCTTCTCCCACTAAGTCAGTACTGAGACCCACTGGCTTCTACTGTGTAGGTTTGAAGTCTAAATATTCGATGCCCACAAAATGAACTACTACTTAGCCAGGAGTAAAGCCAGGCAGAAAGTATTCAAGTATAAACATTTATGTTTAAAGAATTACCACTATTGAAATCCATCATAAAAGAGATTGATTCCCTATCATTTTGGAGAGTTTTCTTTTTTCAAAATTTGTTTTCTAAATCAGCCTAGTTATTGAAACAGGAATAGCCTATTTTATTTTAGGTTTTAAATAATCTGGAAAATTCAATCTTATTTTCTGAGTAAAATAAAATCTTATTTCATAAAAAAAATGGCTGATTTACAAAAACCTTGCTCTGGATAAGGGAAGAATAAACATCATAATCTCATTTTTTGGGGGGAAAGGTCATAAAATATCACCTGAAGTTACACTTAATCAATCAGATAAGTTTGTTTTAAATCTTGAAAATTAAAAACATCATTGAGATTTTCATGTGTCCTCAGTGTTGTTTTTTTGACCTGTTCTCTCTGCTTGGAAACTAACCACAAATTCCAGTTGGAGAATACCGAGATGTCCAGAGTAAAAATAAAGCACATACTAACATCAGTTTTTGCTCAAGGGCAAAGACCATAAGGGGCAACGTGTTTCTCTGTGCCCCTTTAAAATCTGGGACTTGATAGTTCAGCAGAACTGAGCTTACGGGGATAATTAGGATCAGTACTTTAACAATATGTAATTTACTTTCCTCCATACAGATCTTCCCGAATACGGAATTCCATTTTACGCAGGATGTGGTGTTGATCGAGATTAATGGAATGAGAAAGTTGCAGACTCTAGTTCATGAGGTCTTTCTTCAAAATACATTTCTAATTCAGAAATCAAACATTGCAATTAATTAATTATTGTTAATCTCAAAAAGCAGTAACACTTCCCTTCATTGTCTTCCTGAGTTTCATGACAGGGCACCGCAGACAGTAAGCTTCCTCCCTGACTCACGACGAGGGCTGTGGTGCAGGGACTGTGATTCCTGTCCTGCCGAGCAACGTTATACCACCGAGTGCTGAGCCACATGAAGTTTTTGGCTGTGGCCTCTTATTTTTTTTCCAGTTCTCCGGATTCCTATGCCCTGTTCTCTGGTTCCCAGAGGTAGGCATTTCTGTAATTTCCATTCACTTCCAAACATCTTTAGAAAATGCAAAGCGCTCTTGGCGTGGATTTCATACACCGTCCAGTGCCAAAAACCTATCTGCATTTTTTCCCTTGTATATCCTAATTCTAAACTTAGTTTTCCTTTTACATTCTGCAGTACTATGCAATCCTGGGGGGAAATAGCTATTCAGGGTAGCATTAACCCTGTGTGAAATACAAAGTGTGAACATTTTAGCTGCCCATCATCACTCAGCTGAACAAAATGGCTTTGTGGCTGGCACTTCTTCCACCTTACTTCTCCTCCCTGAAATTGCTCAAACAAAATCCATCTTGCTCTTTCTAAAACCATAGCCTCGCTTTGTCTAGCCTGTCTAACAGCCCCCTAATCCAGTCAGAAAGCCCAACCTGTTTGAAAGAACCAAACACGCATGTGGAATTTGCATTAGAAACATAATAGACCGACTAACCACGGTTATTACAGCCCGCTCCGTTGTTCAAACGTGCCTCCCACCTGTTACTGCTTATAATGTGCTCAGGAGCCATCGAGTGCAAAAGTTACGGTGCTATTTATATGGAACCTTCTTAGACACGCACGAGGTGCAAGATATATTTACAAGTGCCTTCTTTCATGTCCTCCGCTGGGCACGACAGGGCTCTCATCTCCTCCCTGGGGGCACCCGTGACTACGAATGTCACTACTGGGAATAAAACATTCCCACCCCAGGGACACCAGCACAGGAATTCTCTCAAGCCTTGCATTTGGAGAAGGAGAAAGTGTGGGGCGGGATGGGAGGGGGGGAGGAACCCAACAAAAGTGCCCCACAGCTTTGCTGGTTTAATTGCTGTGTTGTGGATGCACCCGGGATGAAAACAAGGAAGGAACCGCAAGCGTTCGGGTGGGAGTTGATCCAAAATCCTACAGGAAATCTGTATGGGTGTTGGGGGCCTGAAGTCAATGGCAAGATTCAGACTCACTCGAGCGTGCCATGGATCAAGCCCCTTAATACAGAAATGTGTCCTAAGAGGTGAGGCAGCTCTTGCGCATGACTACAAGGCACAAAATAGCGAACCCCTGGTTCTAATTAAGCCAGCTGTCATTTCTATCATTAACTCACCGGAGCAAGGATTTCACCCAAAACTTCAAGACTTTTAAATTTCAGGAGACACAGTTCAGGGTGTTTAAGGTTAGAGCATGCCAGGGTGGAAATAACCTCCCTAAATCTGTGTACAACTAAGTATGAAGAGAATCGAGTTTTAGAAAGGAAAATGGTGAGTTTTTAATTGCTTTGCATGTCTGATAGTTTTAGGGCAAGAGACACAAAATCTGGGGGAATATCTGTCTCCTCAAATAGGTATTCACACACACATTTATGAACTTTTACAGCTTTTTTAATTAGAAAATTTGATCTTCTTAGTATGTTCTCTTTACTTTTCTTCTTTGCATTTTTAATTAAATTATTTCATGTTTCAACTGCTTCAAATCAGCGCCTTGAGAATGCAAAACAAAGATGAGTAGTATTGGGAGAGTTCTAGCCGAGGACCTGAATACTCAGCCAGTTACGAAGCGAATCACAGACCCATTGTGCTTCATTACTTCACTCAAGAACTAGGAAAAAAAAAAAAAATAAAGCTCCAAATTTGTTTCACATGACCCTGTAGAATACATGAGATTTCTGTCTTTACAGCTCTCTCGTCCCTGATTCTGGAAAGCAGGACCCTCTGTGAAGATGTGGATGAAACTTCACAGGAGCAACCGTTTCTGGAACACACCAAATAATTACCCATGGAAGGATGCCGAGCTCTCCAGGTTTTTGAAATGGCTGTGGTGTTGTATAGAGAGACCTGCGTAATGGGTTTGCTTGGGTGCACAGCAGACTAGCTGCGGAAGCATGCAGCTCCACACAAGCAGGCTTACCTTACTCCTGTCAAAGGCTTCTCTAGCTGGGAGATTTTCAGTGACTGAGCTATACTTAGGACATCTCATGATCTCTCATTCGTTTACTGTGCCATTAACTGCACCTTTTTCTTCAGGCTTATAAAAGTGGTGGTATTATCCCATTATAAAATGAGATTATCCTGTGGGCTTGGAGCTTGCAGAACCTCTAAGTCCATCTGCTGGTTCGGTGCCACTGTGTGTATCTTTGTGGACCTCTACATGAGAAGTATTCCAGGCGCAGCTGGCTGAAACACTGCTGTGTAATCTGTTTTGGAAGGAAAATCAGGTTTTCAGCTAAACTTTTTTTTTTTTTTTTTTTCTTTCATGGATTGTCTGCTTTCCATGGTAAATTCCAGCTTCTGGCTGAAAACACAAAACATTTGGAATAAAATGCCCAGTGTGTTTCTATGAGATGGTGCATGGCACGAGAAGGTAGGGGAACATTTTCTGAGAAGTACTGCTGATATAAGCTCATATTAACGTTGATGCTTTTTCATGCAGCAAGTTGTTAGCGGAGCCACTGGAAATTACAGACAGATGGAAGATACAGGTTGTTGCACGAAGCTTGTTCAGCATGCTGAACAGCACCACAAATATGTTATTATACGCACTTTTCTTTGAAGTGTGATGGATGTAGCATGTGTGAGTTGCTGTCTCATTTTTCTATTGAATTATAAAAAAAACCAACCCACAGATCTAGCTGGGTGGTAGCTCCACTTTTCCCAGTAGCTTCTGACAGTAGTTACATTTCATTTGAAACATACGCTCACTTTTCCTGCATTCCCCAATGTAAACATATAAGAGATGCTGGAATTTACTGAAGAAAAAGAACTTTGCAGCCCTGTGCTGCAGAGGGTGGCACGGGAGGGCCAGAGAAAACACATCTGTGGGTGAAGGGCTCACGCTC
>NW_010549651.1:0-7085 GCF_000687285.1 Phaethon lepturus
GCACGGCGACCAACCCCAGGCCGCTCGGGCCGTCAGCTCGCTGACACCAATATGGTGGACAGCAAATGGTATTTATTGGTGTGTAACACGGCATTATATACCTTGGGTTTATGACGTCACTTCCGTCTGCTTACATTACAAACTACACGCTATCGGATATCAGGGGAGGGGTCCTATCTTTCCGTACAGCACGATATCTTCCGGCCGCCAGATCCTAACTACCCACAAATACCGTTGTTGTGCTTAGAGTATTTTACTCTGGAGATGACAATTTAAAGAACATATATGTTCAGACTTTCAGTTTTTCTCCCGTCCTGTAGATCCATTCACTTTAAAGATGTATTTGTGTAAATAATGGTCACAGAATTAAGCTCTGTAAAATCAAATCCTGGGAAATCTGGAAAAAGTGTATATGTAACGGGCACTGATGAAGTTGTTATTCATTCTATAGCACAAACCCACCAATTTTTTTCTCAGATCTTGCAACATTACATAAGATATTCACGAATATGAAAGTTGCCCCTAGATAAACTTTCACATTATCTGAAGTAGTTCTCAGTGATTGTTCCTAATTTACGTAATCCAAAACACTGACAGATTATTATTTTTAAAAGAGCTTTGAAGATCATGATTGTGTAAACAAACTACATTAACTTGAAAAATTTCTTTTTCCTACCATTCCTACCATACATTAGTGCATTAGACAGCAAATACAGTTTGCCTAAGTCACCATCCTCAAATGCATTAAAAAGTTTTTCTAAAATCTTAAGGTACACACAAGTTCTGGCAGCACTGTATATAGAAAAATGTATGCATGAGATACATGTTAGCTATATGCTAAGCGTTATATAAAGTGCGTATATAGAATAATATAACGAAGTGTAAGGATGATAGTAAACATGTGCAGTTAAATATAGCTGACTTGAATTATTATCACACATCCACAATCTTAAAAAAAAAAAAGTAATTTTATTTCCCTTAAATGTTTCATAAAAAGAAATGCTTAGAAAATCAAAGCCCAAGCTAGCGTCACATCAATTTACTTACACTAATACTCAAGCTCATCTATGTTTCACATTCAAAAATCAGAGCTGCTTGTAATATAGTGAGTAAAGGTCAGATCTAAGTACTCAGATGTAACGATTCACAGCAGTCTGTGCAATAATCTATTCCATTTTTTCAGATACATGTTTCATTCTTCCTTTTACTTCAACTAGAGAGACATTCATATTTCCTGGATTTAAAAGCTGGGACTGTCCAATTTGTATATTTTTTTTTTTTCCTTCATGTTCTTCAGGAATAATTTCAAGATATAAAGTGGATACTATGCCTAAAGTTCCAAATCCTTTTTAAGGCACATTGTTGCAGTATTACTTCAGTTTTTCTTAAAATAAATATCCACAAGTGAAATAGATCACAGAATTAGCCAGTTGATTTTGAGGGCTGAGATTTACAAAGCTCTTACTGTGGAATAGCTGAGACAGACATATAAAAACAGCCATGGGCTAACCTACACCTTCATGCTATTTGCATGCAGTGGGAATGACAGTCCGTAAGCAATGTAATATTCAATGCAATTTAACCTATTTATTCCTATTATCACTTTTTTACTTAGCACTACTGTTGGTGCAGAACTTAAGCAATTCAACACAACAAATGTTTCTGTGGAAACTGCAGGACATGCAGGTGCAGATCAAAAGCAGTAACCAGTTCCAACAGTTACCTCAAATCTAAAGATGAAATATAAGCTCACCTTTTATAGACATCTTGCAGGTATGACAAAGACTTTTAGATATTTATGGGGTTTTTTTTTTCATTTTCTTTACACAGTTATGAAAAACCTGTATCTTCCTTAAAATTAAAGAGTTTTTGCTCAGACTGTCTGACAAAATCTTTCACAGAGAGAAATCACAGACAAAGTAATTGCAGAACAAATAGTAGAGATTCCAAAGGCTGATTTACTAGATTACATATGGTATTTATCTAATTGAAACAAAAAGGCATTATATTTGCCTATTTGTAGATCTAAAAAAAATACTTGTTTATTTCTTTCAAATGTTTACGTGACCAGCACTAGCTGTACTAAAAACTGAGACCATTCAGCAACAGTAGAAACGCCTATAAATTCATGCTTCATTCCTTCCTCCTTTCTGGCCTTCATTTTCTCTTTTATTTTCCCCTTCACAACAAGGCTGGAAACTCTACAGAGAGAAGATTAACATGAAAAAGAAATCTATCCCAGCACTACTCCTGAAGGTGAAATTCAGTAAAGATACACCTTACAAAACCTGTAGCAGGCACTGATTTGGAGACATGTTTACAAGTTCATCTTATTTTTGGCACACATAATGGAAAACACTAGTAAATGTTCAAATTTTTTAAATACCAGAACTATTTTAATTGCTGAAAATCACTCAAGTTTCATGGTGTCTTTTTGTTATTGTTGGTTAGTCAAATAACAGTAAAAGAGAATTTAATGAAGTAAATTGCCATGAGAATTAAGAGTGCATCCCCTAGCTAGCTTAGATCATTCATGTAGGAAACTTTGCCCGATAACCCAATTTACTAGGAGGGTTGAATAAAGTTGGTTGTAAATTGAATCATCTTTCAAGCTTTGACATTATTCCAGTTCAGAATGACCTGCCTATACAATTAAAAGACCCACAATGATGTTAAAACTTTTTATATTACCTTTTTGCATTTACCAGAGTCTGTTCTAATGCTCTGCAAACAACAAAAAGAAAACACGTGTTTCTTAATACCTCTTAATCATGGAAAATGAGTCCATGCAAATTCTGCAGGTCTCCAGGTAGCCTTATTCTGACCTTCTTAATATTAAAAAAAGTACAAAAGAAGGTGTATTTCCCAATAGTTTTTTAATGTAGTATATCAATTCTCTCTAAGAAACAGGCGTACTTGTAAGGCAAATCATGGGTTCCTAGACTATTGTAACTAAGATATATTTAGGTTTTTCACTAGGGTATGTGATACAAAAAATTACATACATTCAGAAGCAGTCATCTTTAAAAAATCCTTAAAAATAAAGAAAATCTTTATTAAAAAAAAATCAACTGAACCATTTCAACACAAATCTGTAAATTTGGCAAACTGTCAGCAAAACTTAAAGCAGTTGACTCTTAGAAGCCTGCTTGGATGTCTGGAGTCCTTTATGCCTCCTGCATTGCCATCCCAGAATATTACTGTCAAGGCACAGCTAGCCAAAGTCTGCTATTCAACCTATGAGTAAATAAGACACTTTTAGCAATAACCAGGACTTCCAGATATATTGCCCTAGAGCTGGTAGTCTGAAAAAGCCGCAGAACTTGACTAAGTAGTGCTAGAAAGTATCATGGGAGTACAAAATCTCATGACTACGGAGTTTGTCAGTCATAAAAGCAATAGGAATCCTTGAATACAAGGCAGCAACCTATGTTGACACTCATGGCATATTTCAGTCACCTGAAAAAAATGTTACTCAGTAATGACAGAATTTCCCTTCCTGCAGAGCCACGTAGTAACTTAGCCAGTGTTTTCAGGACTAGTATTCTGGACAATGTCTTCTGAATGACATTTTTTGATTCTAGTTACTAGTCTCCATGGGTCTCAATTTTACAGATCATGATAGCAGCAGCAATCAGAACAGGCATCTAAAGTGGTGAAAACAACATGGATTTTAAACTAAAGCTGTGGTCCACTGTTTAACTTGGAACCCATTCCTAATGTTCTGCACTCAACACTGGGTCTTTATCTGCTTAAATGGTAAGAAAACTGGAGATCTAAATAGGCTATTTCCTGTGAAGAACCACCTAGTGCATTTGGATTGCAGTTTTTATTTTCTGAGAAAGAAATGTGCCATACAAATGGTCAAATTCCTGATTGTGCAAGCTCTAAACATCTATTTAGATTATCCTGCCAGTGTATGCATTTCAATAAGATTATAAAACACTCACAGTACATCATTTACCAAACAGACAGGGTTTCAAATTTAGCCAGAAGCTTTAATGTAACATTGATTCCATGAATGGTTCATGATAGCGGCAGTTTATTCAGTATTTACAGAGGCCTAAAAGAAACTTTTGAAGCCAGGATTGTGTGTTCAGTCACACAACAGGAAAAAGCAAAGGGACTGTCCTGGATAGAGGACGGAGTCCTGTAGAGGATAGAGTCCTATAGAGGATAGATATCTTATTCATCCAGGATAGAGTTAATTTTCTTCATAGCTATGAGGCTATGTTTTGGATTTGGAATGAGAAAATGTTGATAACATACTGATGTTTTTAGTTGTTGCTAAGCAGTCAAGGACTGTCCAACTTTCCCTGTTGGCCTGCCAGTGGGACGGTTGGGGATACACAGGAATCTGGGGGGGACACAGACAGAACAGCTGACCCAGGCTGACCAAAAAGATATTACATACCCTATGACGTCATGCTCAGTATATAAAGCTGAAGAAGGGTGAAGAAGGAAGGAGCAGAGGGACTTTCAGAGTGATAGCATCTGTCTTCCCACATAAACATTACACATGATGGAGCCCCACTTTCCTGGAGATGGCTGAACACCTGCCTGCTGATGGGAAGTAGTGAATGAATTCCTTGTTTTGCTTTGCTTTGCGTGCGCGGTTTTTGCTTTACTTATTAAACTGTCTTTATCTCAACCCATGATTTTTCTCACTTTTACTCTTCTGATGCTCTCCCTCATCCCACCATGGGAGAGTGAGCGAGCAGCTGGTGGTACTTAGTTGCTGGCTGGGGTTAAACCACAACAGGGACCCATAAAGATAAACATAAGAATGCCCCAAGACTGTAAATACTCAGTTGTGCCCACACAAACAAGAAACTTTGAGCTTGAAACATCATAGCTGAATGCCTAAAGGAATGCAGAGAATAGGATATTGCAGTGAGCATCCAGAGGAAAAAAAGTCTGAAAACAACTGAAGATGGATAACGTGCAATTTGACTTGAAACAGTCATTTAAGTGTTTATTCCCCTTTTTAGCCAGGAAACATACTTTTCCTGTGACTTTTAAAAATTAAGAAATTTGAGGTAGCGGGAATGGTGGCCTTTGCAGATATTCAGCCACCAATTCTCTAATGAATCATCAGACCTGTACACTGCCACGTAGACATAAGTTCAGTACCTGCAAATACAAGACTTTGAAAGCACAAAAGTTTGAACTTCACTAAAAGAGATTTCTATATGTAGAAAAAAGTTCATCACAAAAAGTTCATGGAAACATGTTTAGTGTTTTCCTTACTGTACAATATTAGTAATGTAAAATGAGTTTTACTGAGGCTCCTTTAGTAATTACTACAAGCAATTTGTGGCCATATAGCAACTTCGATAGATTAGTTACTTGAGCCCTAAGGCAGACCCAGTGCTACTTAAAAGCTAAACAATATGCACATTAACTTGAGGCAAAGAAGTTCTTTCAGAAATTACAGTGTCAAGAGACAGGAATATAACCCAAGAAGGAAGATAAACAGGCAATTAAACATATTGATTATCAACTCCCTGAAACTGTTTCTGCACTGGCATAGCCCATTTTATTGTGGTAGAATTAGTCCTAAATCACTGTCATTGTAAAATCAGAATTAGTCCTAAAAAAGAAAGTAAAAAAAAACCCCAAAACTCACTAATTCTTCAATTATGAGATTAAGAAAGACTGATTTTTCAGAAAACAAAAACTACTTACAAAGGCAAGTGGTCTATCTAGCTTTAAGTTCCTTAAAAGCCAAGCATGTTTCTCCCTGATTCCACAATAAGAGTAGACTTAACAGCATCCTCCAAATCCTTCTTCCACAACTGGCACTGAAATCCTCTTTGATTTGTGAAGTCTTTGGGGACCAAGTAGCTCACCTCTTCTTCAGCAATATCATCTAAAAAAGGCTGTTGCTTCCTCCCCCTAAGAAATATCTTTATAGTCAGCCATGCAAAGAGAGTAAGAAAAGTGGGAAAGAGAGTTGTCATCTTTGTGTCAAGTCACTGTCACCATAATTCATCACAATACCACCTAATTCATCCAAGTAAGACTTTCCTCTTAACTCCCAGGACTCAAAAATTTGGAAGATGGAGAGACAGGAGTAGGTCATGGTGACCTGTTAAGTCTAACTGAAATTGCATTTTTGTCCCTAACTTAGTGAGTGGCAGCTCAGACCATATACAACATAGGGTCCATTTAGTTCTCTAGCTTGTTTGAGAAGCACACTCACATGCAAGTTTCTTGCCCTGGTTCACACTGCAGTTTCCAAGTACACAACAAGGGCTCCTTTAACTGGAACTAAATCAGAAGATTGGTCCAGCTCCTAAGGGGAATGTGGTACACAGGGCCAGACTCAAACTAATCCAAAATAACTAACTTCTGAGGTGTGTAGAGCGTGCACCCAACTGTACTAGGTGATGAATCTGTGTCTACAGGAGCACACTACTTCTTAATGTAGACATAGCCATATACATGGTCTCCCTATGTGAAAAGCCTGTAAGCAATTGGCCAGTTAATGACTGCCTGCAGTCAGCTTTCTGCGCACTTACATGGAAAACTTTACTAATTCATATCCCTATCTACAGACAGATATGAATGACATCACGTACCTATCATATCAGATACCTCTACCAGCAATTTCACTGGTTTCTTAGGCTGTCAGTTTTTTCTTTCTCCCAGTCTTCCAACATATACATTATTTGAATGAGTTCAAAGCTATTAAAAGTAAAGCCTTCCTGTTCTGTTCAGAATCTTGGAAAACAGAAAAGCCATCTGTAGCACAACCTCTGATTTGTTGTATCTGTTGTTACAGATACTGACCTTTTTTCCCAAGAATTTCTGTGGCTGATCATCCAAAACTCACAAGTAATTTTCTTGAAAAATATTTCACACAAATTAGTGAGACTATAAGAGCTTTCTCTCCTTTCCATCTATCCACAGAATCTGAGAGGCAGTTGAAGATATCGCTTCACTCAGTCGTGCAAAGAGGCAGAGAAGAATACACCTACACTTCTGTCAGTCCAGTTCACAGCCAGGTACCATAGCATAGCCACCTCCTTGAGCAGTTCAAGCTAAAGCTACGTTTTCACAGAATCACAGAATCACTAAGG
>NW_010549652.1:0-2950 GCF_000687285.1 Phaethon lepturus
TTTTCTCTGCCCTGTCCAGCTGAGGAGGGGGTGATAGAGCGGCTTTGGTGGATCCCTGGGCCCCAGCCTGGGTCATCCCACCACAAGCAAGCATGTCACTTGGAAATAAATTGCTATGCAACATCAAATGCTTACTCATTTATTTTTCTGTTTAATCAACTAATGTATCGTCCTTGTTGAATTTTTGCAGATCATGATGACATATTTTGGAGCCTTCTATCATTTTATAAGATATTATTAGTAGGAGTGAAATCTTTGAACACAGACTACTTTGTAATAATTTACCGTGTAATGATATGAAAATCATAGATTATTTTAGTTAAATCCTAAAGATGATAGAAATATCCAATGAAGTGCTTCTCCAAAAATCAATCATACAGCATCTAAAAAATATGTATTTACATCTTTAATTCTTAATGGCTCTGAGTTTGAACAATTCATCAGACCGCTTCCTCTTAGACAAGTCAGGAAACAAGCTTAATCTTTTTAAAAAGATGAAATGTGCTGATGTTGGGGTATTCAGGTTTATCCATAAATTCTTCAAGCACCCAGGCTTTGTGATTGCTTAGCTGAAATGGGAATGGAGCTTCCCGGAGTCATGAAATACATGCTGGCGTTTGTGTATTCTTCCATGTCTTTACCCAAAACTGAGACTGTGGTTACCAGCTGGGAGATACAGAATATTCTATTATATATAATAGAAATTATATTTATATGTGTACAGAAATAGGTATATATAAAAAAGTGTGGATGTACTTCATGTGTGTGTGTATATATGTAAGATATATATATCCTGATTAGAATCAGTGTCTGAGAAGTCTTAGGAAAAATTACTGTTGGTTTGGGTTTTTTCCTAAATGGTAGCTCTGTAATTTGTTTCTAGGACCTACTTTCCCAGATTTTCCAGTTCTTGCTGTGACCCAAACTAGCATACTTCAATTCCTGTGTGCTTTCAGATTGCTCAGGTAACAAACGACAGACATTTTTTAATAGTAATGAGAGGAGATGCATCTCATTATGAAATAAATTGCATGTATGGAATATACAAATGTAAAGCAATATAGAGTATCACGGAACTATTCAGTAGGTTGTAACACACCAGCAGTATATATGTTTACCTTCAGAATTCTGAGTAGCTTTAAAATGCCTTGGGATTTCTTCTTGTTTCAAAGTTTTCACTGTAATGTCAAGCCTTGACTCCTGATGGTACTATACTGGCTGGTTATAGAAAGACCAAAGCCACGTTAGACTGACTTTTTTTACACTATTGCAATAAATGCCAGCAGATTCTGTAAGATGAAGGTGAATATGAAACAATGTCCTTAGCCATTCTCCCTTCTGAAGAAAGTTGACAAAGGACGGGCAAGAATGCAGCCGCCATCTCTCCACTGCATCCTCTTACGCTGTCTGTGAGACCCAGAGCGCAGAAGCTGTGTTCTCCCCGGAGAGATTGCTGGATGCTGGAAAAAGCACGTGAGCTTTCCTTGGCTGATCTAACCTCAACCCTGGACAACAGTATGAAATCACTGCTGCATAAGTGATTGAGCTGTTATACAATTTTAGGCAGCTATGTTAAAATCAAGTTCTTGTTTTCATTTCAACATGAAAACTTATTTCTGAAACACACGCTAACAGTGTAATTTGCATCTATTTCCACATTATTAACACCTGGATAAATGCTGCTGCTTTTTTTAAAAAGTTTTTTTTAATTTTTCTCCTCCCAATTTGGCACATTTTATGATGATCTGAGCTGTAGTCTGAACTGCTGGTTGCATTCTAGGGACTTGTCCCAGCTGCGAGAGAGGGCCAGAGGAAGGCTGTTGGGCTTGCTGATAATTTGGCCTCATAATGGCAATTCTTAGATTTAGTGGCTGCCATTCACAGTCCTCAGTTCATCAGATAAGGTTTTCTGGAGAAGAATCCTAAAAATAAATTTCACTATGATTCTTTGGCAATAGAAGCTGACTGTCCTGAAGAGATCTAAGGAGCATATTTAATTTATTTGTATTTGTTCTCTGTGTTGTTTCCCACCAGAGCCAAGAGCCATCTCCACTCTCCTTACTCAGGTTGCCTCCTGGATTAATGCTGTATCACTCTCTCTGTGGTTTCTGCTTCACTTTCACAGGAAAAGTCAGGTTCCTTCAGAAAATATAGCTACAGGGAAGGGAAAAGACATATCATTTTCTTGGCAGTGTCCCGATAAGGAAATGAGGTTACATCTGGTCAAGGAACAGATTCTCCTAGAAGCTCTGCTAAGGCACATGAAGGACAGGGACATGACTGGAAACAGACAGCGTGGCTTCACCAAGAGCAAGTCCTGCCTGACCAACCTAGTGGCCTTCTATGATGGAGTGACTGCATCACTGGACAAGGGAAGAGCTACGCATGTCGTCTGTCTGGACTTCTGTAAGGCCTTTGACATGGTGCCCCACAACATCCTCTCTAAATTGGAGAGAGGTGGATTTGATGGGTGAACTGTTGGGTGGCTGAAGAATTAGTTGGATGGTTGCACCCAGAGGGTAGTAGTCAAAGGCTCAATGTCCAGATGGGTGATGATTGGTATCCCTCAGGGGTCCGTATGGGGACCGGTACTCTTTAATATCTTCACCAATGACATAGACAGTGGGATCAAGTGCACCCTTAACAAGTGTGCAGACCACACAATGCTGAGTGGTGCGGTTGACATGCCTGAGGGACAGGATGCCATCCAGAGGGACCTGGACAAGCTCGAGGAATGGGACCACGTGAACCTCATGAGGTTCAACAAGGTCAAGTGCAGAGTCCTGTGCCTGGGTTGGGGCAAGCCCCGGTATCAATACACTCTGGGGGATGAAGGGATGGAGAGCAGCCCTGCTGAGCAGGACTTGGGGGTACTAGTGGATGAAAAGCTGGATCTGAGCCAGCAATGTGCACTCGCATCCCAGAAGGCCAAGCGTATCCTGGGCTGCAT
>NW_010549653.1:0-71239 GCF_000687285.1 Phaethon lepturus
GATTGGGCAGACCGTGGTGACCGGGCGCAGGGCTCAGCCAGACAAGCATGTTGACCAGCCCCGTTTTACAAGTGAGCAACTGCTTTTACGTCCTTTTTTGTCTACGTCCACTTTAGTCCTCCCCGATCCCCTTCCCGGCACGTTCCCCCACCGGTTTGTGCAGTACCACCCACCCTCGCAGCATCCCAGGCCCTCAGGTTTGCAACCTTATCAGCTGCAAAGTCCCCGTTTGCCAGCAGTTTCCTGATAGCCCATCAATTTTTATTTGTTTCTTGTCTTTGTCCCATCATGTTTCTCTGTCAGGTCTGTGTCTCTGTATTTTGGTTATTGCTTCCCCCTTCTCCTTTTGATCGCATTTGACGAGGCCCTTGACCTAAGATAATCTCACAGAAATAAACGTTCCCACGTTCCCCACACCCTTTATCAGTTAGCGTGACATATCCCTAGGTACTCCCACACACCCTTACAAACTTCTGATTGAAGTGAAGTGAAATCAAGCAAAAACGCACTTCAAAAGTATCCATGGATACATTGCCATGGGACTCTTCGACCTTCTATTCTTGCTTCTGCTGTGCTCAAGCAAGGACTGTATTCAGGCTCATGTAGAGAATTTATACTGCCTGCATTTACAAAGTGGCTCCATTTTCTCTCAAAGAATCCTTCAGGGAGGAAAGTTATGCTCAGTGTGAGTAAAGGGTGCTTTCAACTCCAAATACTGCAATAAGCCTATCTTAGAGAGGACAAAAAAGCCTAGACAGTCTGCAAACCAAAGGCAAGCATTTAGTCAACAATTCTACTTTCTGTGAGGAGGGAAAAAAAAAAAAATTACACTTTTCCCAACTTTGAGGAGAGGTTTGCAAGCCAACGATATAGCTGCTTCACTCTTTTTAAACCACTAAAAATGCAGAAAGTTTTTGGTCAAACATAGCATAATTTTGAAAGAATTATTGTTTCTTTCCCACCATGTTCCAATAGTTATAGCTATGTGCCCAGCTAACTCTTCCCACCTTGCAAAGAAGGGCATCAGTCTTCGGAGTAGCTCTAAGCAATAGTGCTTAAACCTTCCACAACAGCAACCCTGCTACAAAATTTAGAACAAATAGTAAGCACAGTGAGAGGATTTTTTTCTAAATAGTTTTCATTTAGGAGTAGCAATAACATACTGGCCAAGGATGGACAGGGAGTGTAGCAACAGGGGCAATGAAAACACTACACAGAAGAATTGGCATCATTAAAGCTGGATAAAGAGAAAAAAAAAATTAAATCTTTGAAATTCTCTACACCCCTACACAGCTCGAGAAAGAGTTTCTATACTCCAACTGCCTGACCTCCTAAAGAGTCTAATTTAATTCTCCATCCTCCTGAAAGCATTTTTTTTTTTCCCCTGTAAACTAAAGTCCAGAAACACTGTCAGGAGGACACAAGAGATTACGCTTAAAATTTATTACATTGGGTAACAAAGAAATTATATCCAATGGTCCAAAACAAAATTATATGAATTAGAGGATCTAGGGTGGAGCTTTTGTCAAAGTGTTCATCTGGGTAATCATCTAACCATCAGACCAGCTCAGTCCTCCTAGGCTCTTGCAACACACCTGACAGATAGAGCCCACATTTGCTCAGCATATGCATTTTAGCCTAAAAGAGCCATTTCCTTACAAACGTGTCTAAAGTGCCCCAGCTCCCTGTTTAACATGCATTTTGTGTCAGAATCTCACTGCTCCATATGCAATGAATTTGACATTAACACTAACCAAAAGATTAACTCTTCCCCCAACCTCAACCCCTCCTAGGAAACTATACATACGTGGCAGTTCATATGCATTACCAAAAAGTTGCTCCAAGTATCAGCATTTCACAGCAATTATACTTTACAAAATATTCTGCGGCTTTTAATTAAGTCAGGCAGTTTTTTGAAGAAAGGCTTCCCCCCCCCCAAAAAAAAACCCACAGCTTATTAATTCTACCTGCTTACTGATAAATTTGACACTATTGGAAAAATACGGCAGCTGATTAAGAAACAAGAATTATTCACACTGGGGACATGTACATCATTAACCATTTTTTGTTTCTCAAGCTGTTCTTCTTGCACCATAGACAGAACAATTCTGCCACCTAGAGTAAAATCTAGGACCAAGATAAAAAGATTTGGTGAACATGCACTATCTGCTTGACTAATTTGATATGGAAGAGATACCTTCCGTGGCAGATAATTAAATGCAAATGTTATGGGTTTATTCATTTTTTAAATCATGCTACAAAATATTTAGTAGGCTGCTTGCTATCAAAATCAGCAGCATTGCCAGAGAACTAGGTGAAATATATGATAAATACAGTTGAAATAATTTACGTTTTTATTGGCCCTTTCATTACACACATCTCCAAATATTTCCAAAACTTCACAAAGTAGTTATCCATTTCCCCAGGTAAATGGAATAGAATTCCCTTAATAAGGTTTTAAATTAGGAATTAAATTGATGGTGCAAATTGATTAAATTGTGCAAATCAGGAAATAGTAACACGATTTAACAGAAAAGTGGTTCCAGTTCATTCATATATATATGTATATATCTCGCTCTTACATTTCCAAATATTTCCCTCACTCTTACATTTCCAAATATTTCTATTTATGAGTCCAAAAACTGATGACAGTTGTTTTGTAAAACACTGTTAGCTGGGAGAGGAAAAGTGAGGTAATGGCAAGGCAAGGCAATTCCTTACAGAGCTGATGATCTTTAGTTTAATTTACATAAAAGCTAGGATTTTAGCATCTTATTAATATGAATTAATACATCTAACTCCAGTTCTCCAGCTCACAAGGGTGAAGAACTGATGTCTCCTTGGATATGAATCTGTGGTTTTAAAGATTCAGATAAATTTAAAGCAATAAATCATCCTATTCTGAGAGCAGAAAGAACATATGCTGAGCTCTTCCATGAGCAGTTATATCAAAGTACCAAATAGCACATAATTTTTCCTCTAGTGACTGAAATACATTTGTCATCGTGGTAGATGGAGATTTACTTCCAACTTTACAGACTAAAAATATGATTTTCTTCCTCTAGGTTCTCTCTCTCAGACGGAGGAGAACACCGTATGAAGGGTATGCAAGGTTAATTCTCCAGCTCAGCAAGTGCTTGTTGAAACAGCACGGACAAGAATTCCCTTCAGGGGCAGGTTCTGGGTGTAACGTCCAGATCACAAAGACTTTAAAATTACTAGAAGGATGGTTTGCCAGATGAAGCATCTGTCTTTTTTGCAGTTCTCTTCCTTAAACACCTGCTATTCCTGGAGACTAGATAGTGAGATAGCTGGACCTTGGCATGACCCATCACGGCCATCCTCATGTGGCTGGTTTTGTGATAGAAAAAGCACCAAGAATGGGTCGTTGCTGGAATTAAAAATAGACTGTGCTTATTGGCAATAATATCTTGCACCGGATGCACATAGCACACTTCATCTGAGGATCAAAGTGTTTTGCAAACATTAATTAAGTTCTGTACTGCTGTTACTATTCACAGAATGCCATTATCACACCCAAGGGATGCAGGAAAGAAAAGCGTTGAAGCAAAGTATAGGGAATCAAGCCCTTGAAAGCACAATGACTCTGGTTCCATTTCAGATCATATCAACCTACATACACCCCAGGACAAAGAAAGTAAAGTCAAGGATCACTCAGAACACAGCATTTCATTTTCACACTATTTACGAAGCACAGATACTTTAAACAAGTACTTGTTTCTTCTTACCATTTTTTCTTTTCCTGTCACTTGAGGAATTATATATTACTAACATTGCCCAGTCCTTTTATTATTCTGTTTATTCTGATCTCTTCTCTTCCTAATGCTGAGTACATTCACCTTTCTTTTCAAATCTGCTAGTCTTCACCTACTTCCAATCATTTGTCCTTTGAGTATCACATTTCCTCCAAACACCCTCACGTTCTTTCACTTGACATTCCCCCAGAAGTCAGAGAACATTTTCCTCTCTCAACTGTTACTGCATTTCTCAATACTGCACTGATCATTTCTGGCTCCCTGAGGAGCAAACCACTTTCTATTGCTATGAACAGGGAGTAAATAGGCATAGTAGATCGCAGGAGCAGAGAACAGCAAGCAGCATCCATGGTCTTCCACTACTTCCCTTTCTTCTCCTCTCCATTAAAGCAGAAACATGCTGAAGGACATGTCCTCAGAAATTCAATAACTGGTTCATTCTGTGTTGTCTGTATAGGTCTTAGAGTATTGGTCATGGTATCAACAGGAAGCCAGCGTGACTGAGCACCTCTCTGAAGCGCCTGTACACTAAAACTCACAACACACAGAAGAGACATTAAGACTTAAGAGGTCTGCATGCAGTTGCAGGACTACGATCTCATTTGGACCATGGAAACGTGGCGGGATAAGTCACACAACTCAGCTGCTGCAATGGGTGGATACGGGCCAGGACAGTGAGGAAGGGGAGTTGCCCTTGATGGCAACCCACTGAGATGCATGGAGCTCTGTCGGGGGTAGGGTGATGAGCCAGCTGACAGCTCATGGGTCAGAATCATTGGGCAGATCAAAACTGTAGTGAGTGTCTGCCACCAACCACCTGATCAGGAGGAAGTATTGGATTTTTGTGGCATTCTCCAGCCAACTTAAGAAGCCTCACATGCACAGGCCCTGGTCCTCATGCAGACTTTGACCACCCCAATATCTGGTGGAGGGACAACACAGCAGAGCACAAACAATTCAGGATGTTTCAGGAATGCATGATGACTTCCTGATACCAATGATCAAGCAGCCAGCAAGGGGAGATGCTCTGCAGGACTTTATACGTAGGAAGAAAAAAGAACTGGTCAGAGGTATTGTGATTTAAGCCCCATAGGCAGCTCAGTCCCACACAGCCACTCACTTGCTCCCCTTACTGAGGCATGAGGGAGAGAATCGGAAGGGCCAAAGTGAAAAAAACTTGTAGGTTGAGATAAAGACAGCTTAATAAGGTGTGGAAAATGAGAAGGACAAAGGCCCAACAGAACACAGGAAAAATATGCAAAGGCTATTGCTTACCACTAGCCGACCAATGCCCAGCTAGTCCCCAAGCAACAGCAACCCCTGGAAAACTCCTCTCCAGTTTTATTGCTGAGCACAACGTCATGCTGTACGGAATATCCTTTTGGTCATTTGGGGTCAGCTGTCCTGGTTGTGTCCTCTCCCAGACTCTTCTCCACCTCCAATCTACTCACTGTGGGGAGCAAAGTGAGAAACAGAGAAGGCCTTGATGCTGTATTAGCACTGTTCAGCAATAGCGAAAATATTGGTATGTTATCAGCATCACTTTGGTCACAAATCCAAAACACAGCACCATATGGGCTGCTATAAAGAAAATTAACTCTATCCCAGCCAGACCCAGCACAGGGGGTGCAAAGGCTGGGGGCAGCCTTGGCTGCAGCAACCAGGAGGTTGTGGAGTTCAACATCCAGAGAGGAGGGAACAAGGCAAATAGCAGGATCCTGAACTCCAGGAAAGCGGATTTTGGCCCATTCAGGGACCTGCTTGGAGGAGTCACATGGAGAACAGAGGGGTTCAGGACAGCCGTTTCATGTTTTTTTTCCAAGGATCACCTCCTCCAAACTCGAGGATTGTCCATCCCAGTGTGCAGAAAGTCAAGCAAAGGTAGCAGGACACCTGCATGGATCAAGAGGGAGCTCCTGACAAAACTCAGCTATCAAAAGGAAACATAACAACAGATGGTAGCAGGGACAAGTGACACAGGAGGAATGCAGAGACACTGTCCAAGTGCAGTGATGGAGTGTGGGAAAGCCCATCTGAAGCTGAATCCCGTGAGGGACATGAAGGGCAATAAGAAAGGCTTCTACAGGTGTATCAGCAACTTAAGGAAGATTAGGGACAGTGTGGGCCAAAAAGATGCACAACATACCATGACAGCCAGCATGGATAAGGCCGAGGTACTCAATGCCTTCTATGCTTTGGTCCTTACTGACAAGATCTGCCTTTCAGGAATCTCAGGTCCCTGAAATCAGTGGAAAAATCTGGAGCAAGGAAAACTTACTGTCAGTAGAGAAGGGATGCACCCACAAGTGCTGCGAGAGCTGGCCAATGTCATTGTGAGACCACTATCAATTATCTTTGAAAGGTCGTAGTGGTTGAGGAAGGTTCCTGAGGACTGGAAGACAGCAAGTGTCACATCTTTCAGAAGGGCAAGAAGGAAGACCTGAGGAACTACAGGCCAATCAACCTCACCTCAAACCCTGGCAAGGTGACGAAGCAAATAATCCTGGAAGCTATTTCCAAGCACATGAAGGACAGGGACGTGATGAGTCAGCATGAACTTACAAAGCAGGGATGATGCCTGAACAGCCTAATAGCCTTCCACAATAAAGTGATGAGCTCAGCAGGTGAGGTATGGTTTATCTTGACTTTAGCAGGGCTTTTGACAGTCTCCCATAACTTTCTTATGGGCATACTGACAAAATACAGACTAGATAATTGGACAATCAAGTGGATCGGAAACTGGCTGAACTGCCAGGCTCAAAGTGGTTGCTGTGACCAGCAGCACAAAGCCTAGCTGGAGACCAGTCACTAATGTTGCATCCATCCCTGAGGATGATACTAGGGCCAGTACTGTTTAACCTCTTCATTAATAAACTGGAAGATGGGACAGAGAACAACAGCAAGTTTGCAGATGATAAATGAATGGGGAGGAGTGGTTGATATACCAGATGGGTGTGCTGCCATTCCAAGGGACCTCAACAGCCTGGAGAAATGAGCCAATAGGAACCTCATGAAGTTCAGAGAAGGGAAATTTTAAGTCTTGTATTTGGAGAGAAATAATCCCATGCACCAGCACAGGCTGGGGGGCAACTGGAAGGAAAGCAGCTTTGGAGGGAAGGCACAGGGGATCCTGGTGGACAAGAAATTGAACATGAGTCAGCAAAGTACCCTGAAACAAAAGACCAACAGTCTTCCAGGATGCACTAGGAAGAGCCTTGCCAGCAGGCAGAGGGAGATGATACCTCCCACTGTTGATACACACCGTTAAGTACTGTGACCAGTCCTGGGCTCCCCAGTACAGGAGAGGGATGTTCAAACTGGAGCAGTTCCAGCACAGGGCCATGAAGATGATTGAGGACAGGAACATCTGAAGAGTGGCTCAGAGAGCTGAGATTGTTTAGGTTAGAAAAGAGAAGGCTCAGGGGGACCTTATCAATGTGTATCAATACCTCATGAGAACAAGACTAAACCAGACTCTTCAGAATGGCACGCAGTGAAAGGACACAAGGTAATGGCATAAATTCAGATAGGAATTTCCATTCAAAGAAAATACTGTTTTTACACTGAGGCTGATCACACACTGGTACAAGTTGCCCAGAGAGACATTGTGGAGACTCCATCTGTGAAGATATCCAAAACCAAACTCAATACAGTCCTAGGCAACCTGCTGCAGGTGACCCTGCCATGAGTAGGGCTGTTAAATTAGTCTCCAGTGGTTCCTTCCGATCCTAGAAGTCCCATGATTCTGTGATCCATGTTCTAGTGTCTGAATACAGTGAAAATAAGAATTAAAAAAATAAAAAAGGAAAATGACTGTTCCACAGTAGGTTTCAAAATCAACATATGGAAATGAGATCAGATAGTTAGACACTCTCAGGAAACATACACTAACTGCAATCCATCAACAGGTTAAGTCATCAGTCATCTCACCCAAAGGAAGATCTCAGAATATTTTTGAAACACTAGGTGGGCTTACTGAGCATATTGAGTTCTGAGTTCCAGTAAAGTCAAGCTGCAAGACTGTCTTCCAGGAAAGGAAACAAACTCCTGAAACAGGGACTATGCTTTAGCAGAGTACATAGATTAATGTCTTTGGCTAACTAGCAGCCATGACAAGATAAGCTTGAACATTTCTCTCTTATTTGTGTGTACTCCCTTAATTTATAGATGTTTGTAGAATAACTAGTAACACAGGTGTGAAATACATATACACTGTTGAAAGTTGTTGTGATGGTTCCATACCACTTAGACTTTACATTCTCAGTACATTTCTGTCTTTTCCTTCACCCCACCATGTCACTTCATGAAACTCCCTGTTTAAGACAAAGGAAGGTCAAACTTGCTTTTTGTATTATACTTTCTCCTGGCTTTTAATTTTACTTCTCACTCACTTTTTGTTTTCAAACAAAACAAATAGGTTAGAGTATCCTGGAAGACAGAACAGAGTTTAATGTAGCTTTGAAAATCAACGTTTCTCTTTGCAAGAGAAAAATGCCTAGCACTCAGAAGAGTTTTATCCCTTAATCTGGTGAATTACTAATAATATCCAGAATTCAGAATAGTACTTTCAATTAACAGAAGCTTAACATTCATTCAGCCCCTTGCAAGAAGCCAGTCACTATTGCCTTTATTTTACAGGACAATTGAACTGTCTAATTAAAAGTCACAAAGCAAATAAGTGATAATAAGAACTAGACTACAACTTCCTGTCTGAAGCTTAATTAAATGTATTGTTATCTATTTGTATTTATTAAATCAAAGATCCAAAGGTACTACCTTTGTCAATACTCCCCTCTGAAGGGCCAGAAAACAACAGATATCTTTCAAAGTGACGATAGACAAAACATAATTTTTCACTTGAAAGATTCATTGCCCTAATGTGTTAGTGGGAATTTATATAGAACCTTAGCCATATATTTATTTTTTTTATATATATATATGTATGTATAAAACCACATACACACTGTTAGCTGAAGTTGAGTTTAAAGCAGACAATGTTAATTTTCTTTTGAGGAAGGTTTTTTGTTTTTTCCTGCCTTATTACTGTGAAGATTGCCATGCTAGGTAGTAGCTATTTCATTTAGGTTGAACCTGACTAAGCTGCTCTGTGTTGGGTCCTATCAGGTAAGGGCCTCAAAAAGTACAAAGCACCGTCAGTAGCAGTCTGGGCAGAGTGATCAGATACTAACTTGAGTGCACTGGGAAAGCTCAGCTGGGGCTGCTTTATCTGGCTGCTGAAACAGAAAAGAACGATGTCCTACTGGTTCATTAAAGCAGCTTTGAAAGACCTGTAGTTTTGTAGAGTATTTCCAGAGCAGCCATCACTGCGTAAGATGAAGAAGGCTGGGTAAAGAAAGGGTCATGAAGCAAACTTCTTCACTGTTGTGAGCAAGACATTATTGCTATGTTTTACCCCTGAAAAACAGAAATAAAGAACACCACACTACCTCATTTTCACTAAGGACAGGTAAATGATTTGCAATAGCGCAGAGTATATGCAATAGTAAATTATATTCTTATCCTATAAAGACACAAAGTGCAGTCTCATATACAACAGTCATTTTCTATGTATTTCCACAATCCAATTCTACAGGTGCTGTGGAGGGAAACTGTAACCCAAAATTCAGTAATTAAGCTTTTGCTTGCACTTCCAGCACGACTTAGCAAGAACTTGCTAGTTTCAGCTGACCATATCATACTACCAGAGACGAGGGCAGAAGTATAATAGAAACATTAGTACTAATCTTATTGGAAGACACTTGATTTGGAAAAAAAATGCCCCAGGTAACTTGCATGAGGTATAATTTTATGTTGGCAAGTTGATGGAGCACTATTTAAGTGTTTCAAATTTACAGGACGCTATTTTAAAGCAATGTAAAAACGTCAGCTGTTGGTAAATCTTCCTAGTGTCCCTACCAGTAAGCCATAAAAGTTCAAGGAGGCTTCTGATTATAGATTCACAATCCAGCAGTATTTTCTTGAAAAGGCATGTCGATGCGATCTTTGAATTCCTACCTTTTCTGTTCTTCTCTCTCCCCCCCAAATTCTTTGTTGCTCCAACTACATCCTACAGTAGAGTACTGATCAAAACAGGTGTCCTTTGCTGCTACAACCCCTTTTTCTTGCATGGAAAAGCATCCACTGGTAGGACATACAGATTTCCCTAAATTATTAATGTGAAACATCATGAACACAGCACCAAACAGTGATTCACCAGTGCAACACCCTCAAAAAAAAAAAAAAAAAAAAGGAGGAAACAGCTAGTGTTTCAGCAGAGTTCAGGCTGCATTTAAAATGAGGGAGGAAATATTTGTTTAATTTCCAAGTCTTTCTGCTCAAATTAATGTTTGACTTCTTCCAGACAGGCAATACAGTAACAAATAAAAGGTTTTTTCACAAACAGTTAAAAATCAAGCCGCCTGCCTAGTTTATATGATTCTTTGTAGCAAAGTCATCCTCTAACGTGCATACTAATTTTCCCTTGTGGAAAGGAGCAGCAATAATAACCAGCAAGTTGAATGTTAACATATTTGTGACCTAGCTGTCAAACCAAAATGTGTGAATTACAGTACTGCTTTCTCCATTGATGTTCAAATTTAACATATGCCAGTTTACACACTGCTTGGAGATGAAGAGAATCTTTAAAGGGATGGAAAACATACGCCCCCTTCTCCCGCCGGAACAAAGGAAGAAAATTAATGTTTGGTTGTAATGCAACAAAATCAATCACAGCTCTTTGATAACAGGTTTGTCTGAGCTCCCCTGGAAAATGGGACACTTGAGAATTCTTAACTACAAATACAAAATAGCCTTTGCAGCGGGAGCAAGTTAGTGCCAAGGAAGGCTGAATTATTTCCATACAAATCTCAGAACAATTTGGTTCCACAGGAATACTGAAAGATCTGGCAGAAGCCAAAAAGACAAAATTATCATCTGAAGCAAGATACATCACCTTTTACCTCCAGATGTGTATGGCAGGTAAGCAGCATGGGGCAAATATTCTTCTTGAGTTTGGGAAAGGGTGTATCTAAGAGAGTCTAGAAAAAGGAATGAATGAGTACATGTTCTTTGGGATCTTACATTTAATTTCAATAGCTCTAGATAAAACAGGGGGAGCACAAGCAGCAGAACTGTGTTCTCTGCTATACACGCAGGAGCATGGCATGGGAATGTATATGGTCTTTAGCTGTATTTAGAGAAAATACCAGCAGGGGTTTCTGCTTTTGCACAGCTTCACTTCACAGGACTCCTGCAGGACCCTTCATTTTTAAATTACAGGATCTCCAGATACTCCTCAAATTACTAACATTCAATGTTATTAATGAGGGCTCTGAACAGCAGGAGTCTCTTCAGACATGTGGAGGAGCCCAGTTTGGTTTTCTCTTTAGCTTGCTCTAATGCTGAAGAGTACACCACATCTCTCAGTATGATTGATTCAAAAAAAACCAAAGTTAGCTCTTATAAGAGCTATTAGCATCATGGCAGCTAACAATTACCTTGCACAACTGGCCATACTCTAAATGTCTTTATGACTGTATTTTCTACACACACATTTCCAGTCCTGACATTGTACATGTTCACGTTGATTAGCAGCTCAACACCAAATTCTACAGTGGGCTGCCAAGTCTCTTTCTCGAGTTCTAAATTACATCTAGAGCATTCTAGGGATCAAGTAGTTGACATTTCTAACATACATTTATCAAAACTGATCATTTAATTGCTCTTCCACACTTGTTTATACACATTCTATCTTTCCCATCTTTAATGAAGTTAAGTACCAATAAATCTAACACTGACTCTCAAGGTGCCTTCACTGTTCCCATCAGCTATGCAAGCATATTACTCCTTTTAGTTTCTTAACTCTTGGCTGCTGTGTCATGAACACTTTCTTTTGTAGCTCTTTGCAAGAGGAACTACTCTGTTTTCTTTTATTCCCACTACTTTGGGGTGTCAAAGGACAGAGTAATACTAATTTTTTTCTTTTCAAGACAATAACCTGATTCAAGGCTGCAGTAACTAGAGATCCTTCAAGGCTTTTTCTTAATTTATGCTGGCATAATTTAGACAGAAAAAGCCTCAATATTTTGGTGAATGAGAATTTTCCCCACTCCCTGCAGAGCCTCAAACTAGTATACTTGTCTATGGCTAATATTTAGCAATGGTGGCACCGAATAGCTAGAGCAGTTGCCTCAGACACGATCCCTAGCAATGCCCAGTAGCTCTGGCCAGACCTGCCAGGAATGAATTATTCCAGGATCGACAAAACAAAATCATAGAATCAATTCCAGTAAAAAACTTCGAACTTGCCAAAAAACTGAGGTTTGCCTGTAACATGAGGAGACACATTGACAACAGCAACGCAGCAGAGGTAACCCAGGCCCGATTTAGACAGAGGTTGCAGAGGTACACTTAAGGGCCTAAATTGCGCTGCAGAAACTTTTCTTTAGGTTACACAAGACAAGAAAGAAGTCAGATTTACTACAAAACACAACTTCATGTTGAGGTAGATGCTGGGAATGATGGGTTGAGCACCTTATTAAAAAAAAAAATCAAGATCACCGATACACAACTAATTGTTATATTTAGCTATTTTAAGCAAGAAAACTTGTCTTAAAATGATGTATTCTTGCCTACTTTAAGTTTCTCAACTGAGGCTTTTGGGCTGTTCTTTACTTCTACATATTACATTTGTAGTTTTGGCTGTTTACAAATCTGAAGACATGCATCAAAGCAGAAACTACACAGTTTCTACACTACAAAGCACACCCCTTTGGCTGAACAATTCAGCAATGCCTAGACATAGGAATGCACGGACTTTATTTAAAGTGTCACGAATGTCATTAGAAAAAGCCCACATTCAGAAGCCCTTTGCTTCTAGGTCCTGGTGACACTAACTTCAATCAAAACTCAGTGTTTCTTTCTTATGTCTCTGCTGCTTCTTCCACCCCAGACAAAAAATAATAAAAGTCTCTGGCAATGTAAACTACAGTTATCCAGGTTGTTATATGCTTTAACTGGCAACAGCACACTAAAAATGGAAAACACTTTAAACACCACAAGGTTTGGTGGTTGGGGTTTTTTTTCTTGTAGAGATTTAGGGTAGTCATCTATGGTGGAGCATTCCTGGCAGATAACATTGGACATACTATTGGAGATAGATAAATAAAACACCAGAAATAACATTCTTTCTCAAGTCATTTTCTCTAAAATCACTACAAAAAGGTTAACACATTCTATAGCAGAAAGCAGAATGGATTTTTTTTTCCCCCAAAGCAGTATTTTCATTCACAATCCTCTTTAGGATTTTACCTCTACACCTTAAAAATGGTGTATTTCATGAGAGCAGGAGTAAGGAGGAGGGGGAAGCACTTCAGCAATTACATAGTTTGTGTTCAAAACCCCATATATACCTCATCTTTCCAGTTGTTCTTCCAGGCTCCTGCATTCCAGAGTACAAAGAAAGAATGGTATACTCTTTCTCCGGTGCCCCGTCCCCAGCCTCTTCACTCATACATGTATTCACATGTCTTTGCCCACATGCTGCAATTGTGACATACAACTTCTGGAATATTTTCCTATTGCTAAGCCTCCCCTGTATAAAACCAATGAGGAAAACTGGAGAATGAGTATCTTTATAAGATGTAACTAGTATACAGAACAAATGGAAATCCAGCATGAGGTTCAGAAATTACTTTCAAAATACTAGCAGCCACGAGTTGAAAGATAAGACCTCTTACAATACAGACAAACCCTGCCCTTCAGAACTTAACTGTATATTTTAGATTCATGTGCTTGCTTCTTGGAAAACACTGGGGAAAAAGCAGTAATTTTAAGTACAGAAGTAAGAGAGAAACAGGATTGAAGCAGACAAGTATTGCAGCATCAAGCTGATAGGAAACTCAGCTAAACTTTACTTCAAATACAGATAAATTCCTTGAATACAGAAATATTTTTCACTGTATAGCTACATTAGCAGGTATTTCCTCACAAGGCACTCAAAAAGAACAGGGAGTTAAGCCCAGAACAGGCTTAACCAGGAACGCTCTATCCCTAGGAACAGCTCAACACCCAAAGGACCTTACAGGAGATTCGTTGTCCCTAATCAACCCTGTTCCACATTCTCCCATCTCACCGAGGGTGAGCAGGATGCTACAGAATTTCATAAGCAATGCCATCACCCAGTGGAATTCGTAAAACTGTCAGTTTAAAAGCCTAAATTTGGCAGGGTAAGGAAATGGACTTCAACAGTAATCAAAAGCAGCTCATTAGGAAGAAAAAATAAATCTGAATTCAGTGACTGAATACCAGCTCACTGAAGTTGTTAATTAACCAAAGCTCAGTAATATCCCATGGGATTAGAATGCTCTGTGTTCCACTCGCTTGGGCGCCAAATCTTGCAGTAAAATAAGACATTTCTTATAAGCTATGCTGTAATAGCTCAATCGAAATTTGCAGGAGAAATTAACAGTAGGTCCCCAACAGAAAAGTATTTAGCTCTCCGAAGATGCGGAGCTGATTTAGGTTTTGCCAGCCTATATGCTTTTTCCATTGGTAAACAGTCAACACTTGAATCAAGAACACTGAAGACAAATTGAAGTGAACCCAATGACCAACTCACACACACCAAATTACTGCTTCTGAAGAGAGCTGTATTAGACAACTAAAACTGAAAATAATTTATATACAGAATCAAGTACTAATATCTTATGTTCATCAAGGAAAAAGTAACTAATTTATTTTGCACTATAAATTTTCTAAACATGATTCACATTAATCCCATGGTCCACACACTGTCATTTATCTTGTCATCAACGCATAGGTGGGACTTCGGTTACAAAAGAAGCCACTTTTAAAAAGCTATTCTTGACGTATGGCCAGTGCTTGCATTCTCAAGAGTTATTACAAATTAAAAGGTATATTTAACAACGGTAAGGATTTTTTTTTTTTTTGGTAGACCCACAGGTTCTCAAACTAATCTTCACACTCAAAATCAAAGCTATGCATTATTCCAACAGTCACCTGGAAAGGCTTTTCACCTTGTTTGGAAGAAGAAACACAAAATCCCAAGTCTTCCAAATACGAAGCCACTTAAACTCAGAAAGGTGCTTTCAAGAAAAAGCAGTAAGACTCAGGATTTCCAAGCCTAACTGTAGCACCCTAGCTGCCAAACAAAACTGTCTCCACCTTCCCCTTCCCAGTAATATTGCTGTCAACCTTTAATAATATCATGAAGCAAAGAAATACTGGCCAGAATCCTAAGCAGAACAAAGAAATTTATCTCAATTTTAAAATAAATAAATAAAATCAAGCTTATATACTCTGGGAGCAGTCTAAGATGAATTAACATTACATAACATTTTCACTAACACAGTTTCACTTTTCAAAATGGAAGTCAGATTTATTCAACATTAAGTGTAACAACACATCAGAAATCAATATCCACTTATAAAATAAAGCAAAGTAACATGAATAAACACAAGAAAATACTGTCTGAGACTCTCCAAGCAGGACATTTCTCATAAGACTCACAGGAAAAAAAAAAGTGATTTTTATATGCAAACAGACTCAATTCCCAAAAACTCAGTTTTTTCCAGTTATAAAGCAATATATAGCTAATGGGAGGTAAACTAGAAAGGGGAATGAAATGCATCATGCTGTACAACACCAAAGAAATACTCCAACTGCATTAGTGCACAGCATTAACAACGTGCAGTAGATGAAGTTAAAAGCAAGTACAGTGTGTATATATTAGAGAGGCAGAAACTAGTCAGTCTGAGGGCTTTGTTTCTTATTTTAGTTCAACTAATGAAAACAAACAGAAGCTAAGAGCAAATAGAGGAAGAGCAGAATCTGCATGGAGAACAACATCTCTTCCCAGAACAGTAAAGCATCTTAAGTAAGATTTAAATTGTGCACATATTTACTTGTCTTGGTCCTCTTCTCGCCATGTCATTGAAATATACCTAGATCCAATGACAGGATTTATGCAAATATCTACATTTTTATAAAGCTGTAATTAAACAAAACAATCTAAGTCAATCAAATTCTGCTAATCTTTTAAGTCAGGCATTAATATGCTGAACACTCACTACAACTCAATGTTATTTAAATTAAAAACAGGGCAAGACATCTCCCAAATAGCCTTACTGAAATGTAGGGTATTTTAATTATTTTTGTTGCTTGGAGGAGAGCAATGTGAAAATACACATGCTACCTAATTCATTTCATTAACTATTTAAACAATTCTTTTAGACAAAAAGCTGGCATTTCTGCTGGTTCTAGTCAGTTCACAGCCTGGCAGATTTCTCTTGCCAGTTTGGGTTTGGTTTTTTTGGTTTTGTTTTGGTTTTTTTTTGGGGTGGTTTTTTTTTTGTTTTTTGTTTTTTTTTTTTTTTTAACCAGCAGGTTTTTTTAAGCAAACCCCCAAGACCTCCTACAGCTTTTGTCAGCTACTGAAAAGCAAGCAAGCATAGCACACATGCAAGTTATTAGAATTAGATAGCCAAATATAATTAACTACAAAGTTCCAAGCAGTAAGTACATCTACATTCCCCTGGGGAGACTCGGTCTTATTGGGAGATGGATTTGAAAGCTGATAAAGAACACAGGTTACCTGGTTCACTTCAGAACTTCTCTGCCTTCCACCTGAAGACTTCTAGGAACCCATTCTACCACCTAACAAGCTGATAAGCTAATACAAATTTTCAAGATTCTAATTCATTTCAGTAAGAATGGACTGATGGCTGACAATTGAAGACTGACTTTTGTGGGGCTGGACATACTGACCTTAATTTTAAATGAATTCAAGTCTGAAAATAATTGTGCAGCATCAAGTTAAGATAGAAATAAAAACAAAGGAGAATTTAAGAAGGATAACTTTACCACTCATACACAAATTGCACCAGTCAATGCTGTACTCAGTTCAACTGAAGTACAGCAGTGTTTTTACAATAATATCCAACCATTATCTAGTCTTTAAAAAGCCCATATCTATTAAGCACTTATTAAAAGCACTTATCTATTAGTAATTCTCAGCTGCAAAAAAAAAAATCCGTATTCTAAACATGAATCAACTATCAGTACCTCTTCATTTTTTTAACAGTAGAGGGATCACAAAGAACTGAGTTGAATTAAAACAAAAGGAATGTAAAGGAGAAACTCTTAATTCAGACATCTTTAGCACGTACTAAACCAAAATTGACTTTAAGACACACTACTGAAATAATCATCTGAAACTGCTCTGAGTTCCAGCAATCACATAAGTTAGTGCTATAGCTACCAAATTTAATGCTGGGTCAAAAATGGAATAGAAATATGAAGGTAATGCCCTGCAGAGTATAAGTTGAAAGAAGAAAGTTGTTTTCTTGGACGAAGAGTTACTGATCTGAAAGTTTCAAGATTGAATGTACCTCTTGTCTCCAGCAATGTAAACTGTGCACATTCCTTAGTCTTCTGACTTAGGAGCAGATTAAATACCTCTGAACTCTTTTTTGTCCTCTGCAGTGAGCAAGAGGAATTTCTTTTTACTCTGCTCCAATGTGCGTTCCTTAATATCTAAGCAGAGACCAATCTTCCCACTCTCATTTCAGTGAAGCATTAAATACACAGAGCACACAATTTGGTAAACTTGAGATTCAGAGTTTAGAGAAAAAAAGTAACACAAATACATTTTATTTCTGAGGGACTGAAGTGGACTGGTAAGTACTGCCATCCTGCTTAAGTAATTAAGTAATGTCAGATGCAAGAACCACTGGGAATAACAGTTAATATTGTTACAATTTATATGAATCAGTGCATTCTGTTTATGCAAGAGAGGACTAAGTAGAGTTTCAGATCAGCACCATCTCTACAGGGCTAGAAGGGAAAGCTATCCATTGAAAATGTGTGTGACACTGTTGAACTGCTACTGAAGCCTCAAAGAATGATTACCCAAACATTCACATGCTGTCAGGCAGTCAAACACTACTGGCAAAAGCCTTTTTTTGGTTATTGGTTATATAGACATCTGTGCATCTGTGTTTAAGTCACTAATAGAAAAGTTTACCAGCACTTGGAATCAAACAGCCTTAGTAGGCTTAACCACTATTCAGTGAAGATGCAACATCCAGGATTAAAATGCCTACAGCAATTCAGAGCAAGCAGTGTTTCAAACATGAGATAGTAATGCATCGCTTTAGTCAGTGCAACTGGAACAGATTAGAAAACCATGTTCACCCTACTTAACATATTGTACAAGGAGATAAGCAAATAGTAAAGAGGTCCAAGAACCAGTAATTCCTCTATTTGGATTAAAAAAAAACACACTTTTTTTTTATAAGCAGTCTATTTACATTCTTCTCCCCTGCTTGTAAATAAATGAAAAATAAATGCTTCTTTGCATACATTACAAAATTAAGATAATCTCTCCAGCAATGTATCTTGGAAATGGAATGAAACTATCCTGAAGCTCTAAAAGCTGGTGGTATGAGAAATGCTAATTAGAGCTCATCTCTCTCCTGTTTTCCCATATATTGGGAACCAAAGGGGAAAAATCTTGAAAGCTTCAATTTCTAATTAATTTTATCTTTTTAGGCTTTCAATCAGTTATAAGTTAATGCCTAACTCACACTGGCACCCATAAATTTCATAAGAAAAGGGAAGTCAAGTATCCTTGGCTTCACCATCTTCAAAGCTTCCAAATGAGGAACTGTATTCTGGCTATAACATTATTACTTTGACTATAATGGAGAGTCTTCCCTCTTTCAGCAAACTGCCCATCAGAAAGCCGAGGGGTAATCTGCTACCTAGGTACCAGTGAAGAGGGGAAAAAAAAGTTGACATATGCCTAGAACTGCCAATGAGAAATTTAAAACAACATCATGGGGGGGGGGGGGGGGAGTCAACTGTTTTAACCCCTAAGTCCACTGTAAGTTGGTCACCACTGTAAGTTGGTCAAAAGTATTCCCCGTGGCAACCAGAAATGCCTTTTTTATGGTATTAGGAAAGAAGTGCCACATAGCTTTAGTAAGAATTGTGTCAAGGTTTGGGAAGAACTGGCATTTTTTACTTTACATAGAACCACACACTTGACAACTTGACAATTCTTCCTTTTACAGGTGAAAGTCTTAAATGGTAACCTCTTCAGGGAGAAGCCTTACAGGCACTTTCCACAAAGGGGCTGCTATCCTGACAATGGACTCTTACAAAATATTTAAGCAAGCAAAAGATCCTCATCTGAAAAATACTAGAGAATTTAAAATAAAACAGGGATTTTAGCTATTAAAAAAAAAATACTCTGATCACAAACATTCTGAATGTAGAGCTTAGGAAGTCCTCAGCCATTTAAGGATGATGACATTAGACAATTGTCTCGAATGACTGACATGTCTTACAGAAATCTTAGTGGTTGGAATGCTGGCTGGACTCACTGACTGCCAGACAGTTCAAGTTACACCATTAAACAAACAGAGGAAAAATGGAGGACATTTTAAAGCACATTGTCTCACTTCCAAGATGTTGACATATGCCAGGTACCTCAACATGAAGACTGGATTTTACGTTTGCCACGGAGGATCTACCTTAAGAGTCAGTGCTCTCAACATACCTTAGCAAACTGTTAGCATCCTTTTGAAGACGAGCATTTCTACAGTAGCTGTAGTAGGAGCAATGCAAGTCACTTAGATTATGGACAAATTTAGGTAGCAAGATGTGCAAGGGGTCTATTAAAATAATAAAACCCGACAACTATATGAACTTAAAAATACCGTTTTGTGCTCCAACATACAATACTCATCGCTTCTGATCATATTAACTTAAGCTTTTAGTTCTATAATATTTATTAAGTAGAAGCTATAAAGTTACAGGACAGCTGGTGATAAACTGAGTGTTGAGAGCAGTCTGTGCTCCAAAGATTTGCCTTTTTGAAGCCAAAATATATCACTGTGATAATCTCATCCAATTTGTTTGTACAATGCCATGATACTTTTTTTCCAGGACAGTTAAATTCTGTATTTTGAAAAGATACTTAACACTTAAACTCACAGCCAATGAAGAGTCCAACATGTCCTCTATTTCAAGTTTTAGTTAACTACAGAAAACTGAATGTCTGTTTCGGCTTCTCAGTATTTGAGCTTGCCTGTCTACATCAGTAGTCCTGTCCTCCCACTCCAGAGTACCAGATATTTTGTCCATGTGTAAATACCTGCTCTCCAGTATCAAATACTGCTTCATCTTCTTTGATAATGACAAGAGTTCCTCAAACCTCACACTGCAAGGTCTACTCTCTAGCCCCAGATCTTACTTTAAACTCAACTATTGTTATAGCTTTCTCTAGTGCAGACATTAAAATTGAACATTTTTCTGGTAATAGTCTTCTCCATGCTGTCTGTGAGGCAAAATAAGTTTCCTTTTACGTATTTTTTTTCCCTTTGTACATGTTCAAGTACTTCATCAAGCTTTTAATTACAACTCTGAAGGCTCAGCAATGAGGTGGTTCTCTGGCACAAGTCTCTTTACATTGCTGCTTTTTTTTTGGTCTGTTTTTTGTACATGTAACCATGTACAGAATGTACAATCTTTGTTCAAAGAGACCATTGTTACCTTGTGATGACTTTTATTGCAGCTACAGCTGTTCATGATTCAGAGAGTAATGGAACAATATCATGTTCTCATTATTTTCTATTCCACCAATTTTTCTCTTCTCCAAACTTTACCACAGTGGATTCCTCCTATGCTTTTCTGTATAGATGATATACAGTCATTCTTTGTTAGACAGTAAAACTCTGTATTCCTTCCTTTCTCTTCAGGAACTCATCAATGTACCAGGACTTTGAAAGTACTTGCACATGCAGGGTCGCCATCCCATCTTCTAACCCTCCTCTTCTAACTGTTTCACTAGCCACAGTAAAATGCTTCTGTTAACATCACCACCACTTCTTGAGAACTGAACTAATGTATCAGTTATGTACTATGGAACCTAAATAGAAAGTGATAGAAAATACATGTATCACTTGATTTCAATTAGCTACACGTTTTGAAGGCTCCTTACTAGAAAAAAATTTAGGCAGTGAGTGAATTAATTCTTTCATACAGTACAGCATGTACATACTGGCAAGAAGTGAGCCCCTAATCACAGGTCACTGGCAGTGGCACCTGTTACTGAGGCAACTAGAATATCCCTATGGAAGAGCTGAAACTATTTAGTCATCACTGGGTAAATTGCTTGTGTTCACTAGAGCAAGAAATATTTCTTTGGAATGTACCTCAAAAGAAATTCCTGCTCAGTATTAATATTTTCAGAGAAACTGAATAAAAGGCACTGTCACTCAAGCAGTACATTTGTTGTCTCCAACTGTTTAAAAAAAAAAATAAAAAGATGTTTTTGAACAACTAGCTACTGTTGCCCTAAGAAGGCTTCCTTGTTACCTTGCAGTAATTTCATCTCTCCCTATAAAAGCTTAACATAAAAATTTCTTTTATCTGAAGCATGTCGAGTCTCACCTTTATATCTATCTTTATATCTAAAATTATGAGTTAGTATAACAGTATGCATTATAAAATTATACCATTTACTTCAGGCATGTCTGAACAGCTAAATCTTCAAACTATACAAAAATAAAGTGTATGAAATCTTACAAAAGGAGGACATTAAGACATTAATAGCTAATCCAAAAAATATAGTAACAACTTATACACAGCAGTAAGCATAAGCAATGTAGCCTACAACAGCTTTCAATTAACAGGACCTCTGAAACATGTCTGAAATAAGCATCAGCTAAAATTGGAACATTCCCACGCACAACGTTTCCAATTTATTATCTTTACCATAGTACAAACTTTCACAAACCACATGTCCATTGTCTGTCAGTCTGTAAACAAAAGCTACTATCCCCCCTCCTCATTTTAAGAGGGCGAATATTTTCAGTCAACAGTCAAGTTTCATAACCATCACTTGCATAAGGAATCAAGAGCCTCTTCTCTTGTTAAATTACTTTTTTTTGTCATACAGCCTGCAGTGAACTAAAATCACAGTGAAAGTCCTGGGAAAAACATGATCTTTACAGCAGGACTTGAACCATTCTAATAATAAATGCATCTAACAAAGCTTCCCATAATAAAAGCATGGTACTTCCATTTCCAGAAATCAAGTCAATTAGAAATCCTAAGTTCTACTTAAAAACCCCAAAAGATCTAAAAGTGAAAAGATTCATCTTCTCAGTCAAATACAAGTCTTTCAGTTTCACTTGCAGAGATACTTTTCCAGTCTGTAAAACAGTAGTGCAATTCAATTATTTCTACTTCTTCTATTTTTCTTAAAGTCCAGTAGATAAAATGTCCTAGCTCTACGGAAAGATAGGAAGATGCTCCGGTAAACAAGAAACTTTGGCAAGCCCAGGAAGGCTTACTAGTCCATTAAAGCTTAGAAGTCCAAAGTGGCTTAAAAATGGTTTATGAATAAACTTTAAAAAAAAAACCCACACTAAAAAAGACAAACTAAAAAAAGAAATAAATAGGCAGAAATGAATGTAAACTGTCTGAACTTTTTAATGATTTCTCATTGACAGCTGGCACGACCTTTGACAGTACAGTCAGTTAAATATAGTTGACCTACAGAGCATTCCATTAGGGCATCCAGTCTGGAATGCTCAAATGGAATTACATTCCTAAAGATTTAAAAAATAGAGTTCTTATAACATTACTATAGGTTTCTTCTGCCCACTTCACTTACACTTCTTCTTAAAGAGGCTTTTTATTTTTGATGGCTTTTTGTTTTTTTCACCGTTTTGGTACAGGTCCTGTGGGATGCTACTTATCCTAGGGACAGAAGCAGCTTCATGGCTGGGTTTACTATCACTGCTGGCTGAAGAACACGAGGTGTGCCGAGGCTTTGGGAGTGGGATCCCAGTTGAAAGCTGGTTCATGCTGCAGGACTTCTCCAGGATTCCATTATAAACTTTGCTTGCAGGACTAAAGATCATGCTCTTTGTTTCTGCCATGCGTACACAGTCAGGAGAGCCCCTAGAAATATCTGCAGTTAGAGAAGAGGAGTCTCCTGTAGATGATTCCTCCAGTGAGAATTCTTCCGGGGATGCTTTCTGAGGAGAAAGTGTCTGATACATCTCAAGACTTGCTGGAGGAGACTGCTTCCTTCCAGTGGATGAGTTTAAGGAGTCACATTCCGAACCTGTTTCCTGTACTTCCCTGAGTCAGAGCAAAGAAAGGAGAAAATGTAATGAAACTACTATTTTTTTCATGCAGTTAAAAAGGAAATTAATTTAGAATCAATAACATTAGTCTAAAAGCACCACCCACACTTTGCCTTAGTAGTTAATTAACAAAAAAAAACATTAAACATTTTAACTTAAAACTTGCATTACATCATTTTATTATCTGAACTTAAGACAATTGATTTGTGAGATCTTGGTTTTGCGGGCAGCAGCATCTGCCCACAATCAGTCATTTGTTTCTCACTTCAGAGAACAAAAACTATCTTTCTGGCATGTGAAGTCAGAAAAGTTATGAAATGAAAGAAGGAGATTTAAGCCTATCATATACAAAAAGTTTCTTCAGGACAAGTGTCCCTACCTTTCAACAAGCTCATTTGCTCCTTCCAAAAGGAATTTAACCTTTTCCTATGAGGCCATGTAACAAGAGTAGGTACACGCTCAACATGCTGTAAGAATTGTGTTACCATCCATCTTCTCTTCGCCCAGTAGCTGACATTGCTTTTGATCCTAGTTTCAGATGTAAAAGCCAGTAACATATTGTAATGGAGAATCAGGGTTAGTTCAGTGCACCCTGGATTGTAACATTACTTAACTGTATATGACATGCTAGCTATTTACACACACATACCAGACAAGAACTCTCTCTGTTCCCTGTGGACTATATTAATTTATATTATCCTACAAATTACTTTAACTTTCAGCTTGGTTCAACCTCTAATTCTAAACTGGTAGTCTCAAATAATCCTATCAGAGTTCCAAGTCCTGTTTGCTAATCTCCGTACCATTGTTTATCAGCAGAGAAGTAAATGGCTTCCTCCTCCTCTTCAGTTCGATAAAGAGCTGGGCAGCTCGACACAGAAAGGATGTCAGGGTCAGGGGAGTGCAAAGCATGCTGAGACTGTGGAGACGATGGCACAACATTGCGTCTTGATCGACACAAGCTACTGCTTCTTGCCAGTGTGCTGGGAGGTTTTACAATGGACCCTGAGGCAAAGAAAAAGCAAACCAAAACCCTCCAAGTGACATTGATGTTAACGATACCTAATCTGAAGACTAAATAAGTTATCTGCTTCAGCCACAGTGATTCTTAAACAACTTTGACACTGCTCAGCGGTTTAAAGGGAAGAAAGACTGGCATCACCTTATACATTCTACAGTTAGATGAAGCAGCTAACCAAGATGTAACAGCAGCAGTTTTGTGCCTGACAAATATTACTCTGACCATGTGCACCAAAGCTCTGGCTCACTATGCTCTCTTGAGAGCAAAGAGAAAGATTCTACTGAAACTCCCAACCCTTTATGAACTAAAAATAACAGCATTGAAATTAGTATATTACACAATATCCTGTGTTTTACTTGTGTGGCGATTTGGAGCTTAAAATAATGTTTAAAAGTTTTGCAACATAGGTATACCTAACCAAACAACTAACTGAGATATACTACCTTAGTTGAAAGTTATGTTAGACATGGAAGACCAATTTAATTTATATAACACGATAGAATAGCTATAAAATTCAACCTCATTTTGAAGCTCAAGAATATTCCATTTGATAACACTTTCTTTTGTCAGGCTAGCTATGAATTTCAAGACAAAAATAATAATAATGTGTGGACACAGCAACATAAGAGTTGACCTGGAAAGTATCTAACAGGAAATGGCAAACTAAAATGTTCCTAATCCAATTCCTCCTTCAAAAGATGATTAGGCAGCAATACTTCTATGGAAATAAATCTATAGACCTGTTTTCAGGCTAGCTGTTATGAGCCCTCAGGATTTCTCATACCCCCCCCCCTCAAACCATCCCACAGAATGCATCACTGCTTAGGTAAGACAGACCATACCCTTACTAATGTTCAAAATGCTTACCAAACACAATGCATTAAGAAAAGCAATTATTTTTGTAGACAAGGATGTCTAGCCTGACAAAATGCATTTTACCTTCTGAAATACCAGTTTAACATCAGGTAAATTACAGTTTCTCTTCCAGGAATCTCAGAAAAGGTCAAATTGTCATTCTGCTTTTAGTGTAGGAAATCACAGCATTCAGAAAACAACAAGTAGCTGCACCTTCACCAATACTTAGGCTTTGTTTCCTGTCAGGCTGAGCAGAAAAGAAAGGTTTACAAGTGCCAACATGACAGTTGTCATGTAACTCAGACTTTTGATGAACTCCCTACTGACCTGAAAAGCAGCTCAAAAAAAAGTTTCTGTCATTTCAAAAATATTCCTAAAAAAGCACATGTGAGCTAAGAGAATAAGAACCCCTTTAGGAAATTTGTACAATGTATCCAGGTAAATCAGATGCCATCCTACTCACTGGTGTAAAACAGAACAAGATTCCACCATCAGTGAATTTTAAGAGAGGTTACAAGCATTTTGGTTCCTTGTAGGTGTATATACACAGGATTATGAAGGATTCAGCTCGACAATTTAACATCTCAAATTTTCTAGTACAAATCAAACTCAATCAAGGAATCGGCTGAATCCTAATCAGTCAATGGAAAAGTAGAAGTTTCACTATCACCGTCCTGTAATGACTTTGTTCCAGTCTCATACATTTATTTCTTTATCCCCTTTTTTCTTCAGCTCAGGGTTGATTAAACAGATCTATTACTTCACATCGTTTTAGCCTATCAACCCAACTACTGCAGCACAAAGAATCCTGTCAGGCAGAGTTCAAATTTTGTTAGTCTTAAGAGATCAAAGGATGTTGGGGCAAGGTAACAGCCCAGATAGTTCAGTTTAGGTCCAGAGACTGAAAGTCTTGCTCATAATTGACCTGTCTGCACACTGCATTTTGCCTGAGGCCTCATGAGTGAGACAAGCCGTTTTGCTTCTGTCCTTCCTCGTATGCTTTTGTCATTTTTCTCTAAAGGAGGGGAATAATTTAGCAGTTACCAAACTAACCTACAATAATTTGACTCATGAACTGGTTTCCGCAACAGATCATTTAGTGTGTTTTCCCTCTCTTTCCCCATTCCCAAGTGTTTCCAGGTTTTTTTTAACCATGTAAAAATCATAAGTGCTAGGAAATTTAGGAGAAGCTACTTCCCTCATGTGATAATTTTAACAAAATCAGGCTCTCATGCCTTACCAAAGTTCAGAAAAACACATTTAAAGTTTTTGTAATGTTACTAAGATTCAGACAACCTTCATCACTGAGTGAGACAACATCCATTAGCATATCTAAATATTTTGTCATTTTAGACCATCTGCAAAGTCAGATAGTAAATGGAGCTCTTCATTTTGAGATCAGACCACAGGTTTCTCCATACAGACTTGGAAGATTAACTCTAGGCATCCATATTTTACTGGGCCATCCAAAAAAATTTGTTGCCAAGGTTTAAATCAAAGCCTTCGCAGTGAAGATGACTAAAGAAACAGTATTCTTTAAAACTGATCAGAACTTGCAGTAAGTAGTGATGCAATGGGATTAATGAACTTTTCAATGTGGCCTGTAGAAAAAAGGTTGGTACATTCGGAAGGAAAATGTGCGCCCAAGACACACTAAATACAGCCAGCAAGGTGGTGACCATTCTTCTTATGTTGTTTTAAAATACAGCTCTAATTTCTTCTGAGAAGCCCAGTTCTGGAAGAAAAATGTACACATACGACAAAGTTTTCTTCCCTACTCATTCCTCAGCTTGATATTGCTTGTTTGAATAGCTATATGGGAGGTCATCTTTTTTATTTGCCTCTAGAGTCCAGTTAATCACAGCTTCCACAAAACGGGCTCTTGTATTGACGCAATGACTCAAGATACAAGGGTGGTCTGAATTCCCAGTGTATATCTTTTGGTCATAGTTTAACCAAAGCTGGATTTCCCTCCCTCTCTCCAGCACTTGGCCTCTGCCTCACACTCAAACAACCCGTCGTATCCTAACACAAACATTTTTCCTGAAAGCTTCCCTTGGACAACAATAGGACTTGCTCCAGCCACTACAGAACATTTGAAAAGCTATGTAGCACGCAGCCTCTCAAAGGGTGTGATCTTCCTAGTAGCTCAAGGGACCCTAGACTAACTCCAAGCCTTCCATCCAAAAAAATAAATGTGCTAACAGAAATTCGGCATTACTCATTACAAATTTTTGTCTAAGTGGCAATCCAAGCATGACAAGCAGACTTTCAAAACCTTAGCTGCATTTGACCTCCACTCCCTCACTGAAACAGAATAAAGCCTTTTTCTTCATGTTATTTTTATTGCAAAACCCAGTTTTCAGTTTATGCAAGTTGCAAAAGATGCATCTGAAATGCTAGATAGAATTTTGTTCCTTTTGACTTTGATCAATCTCATTTGATTTCAGCACTCTTCTCTCACATGACTTTAAAATCCCATGCTTTCACAACTTTTCCCCTTATTTTTACTGAGCCCCCCACTTACCATGAAACTGTGAAACTATTGGAGGAGTATCTTCATCTAAGTCATCAACTCCGCCTGCAATTGGGTAAGGAGGAATGGAGACTCGAGGCATAACCACCCAGCTATGATCAGAGTAGAGAGAGGAAGTCAAGCTTGGTAGCCCAGAATTGTGTGCTATTTGAAAACCACAAATCTTCTCAATCTGTTGCCATCGATAAAGACGCTCTCGCAAACATGTCGTCAACTCCGAGAGTGCTTTCCTGAAAAAAGCACACACTAAAATTACATACACAGTTCTTAATGATAACGCAATATACAAGTGCAGTCATTCTAGCATATCAGAACATCCATTAGGATTGTCCAAATATTCGTACTTTAATATCTATTAAATTGTTTTACTTAAAAGTGCAAAAACCACTAAGACACTGAATTCCATAACTCTCAAAAAATTCCATTGTTCCAGAAATAATCACGATAGCATATGCATCCTGATAATACTCTTACTTTGCTTCAAGGATTTTATGGTCCACTTCATCCAGGGAGGAACTGTGTGCAACATGTAATGTTCCAAACACAGTGCTTCTCTTCTTTTTTATCTTTTCTGCCTAAAAAGCAGGATAAAATGAAATGCATAAAACTAGGAGTTATGTACTTAATGCAGATGACAAGACACTATCAATATTTACAGGTAGCAAACAACAACTCAGGGGAGAAAAAATTTCCAAATGCTTATCTGAATAATTTGTTTTTACTGTTTCATGTATCTAGCAACAGATCAGAAAAGTCTTGAGGAAGCTCAAGAGTAAGAGTTAGTACCTCATCTTTGGCGATTGCTAACTGCATTTCTGCATGCTGTCTTTTGATATTGTAATATTGTACTTCAACTTCATGTGTTAACTGAAGCCACTTCTGCAAAGCTTCAGGAACAGACCAATTACTTCTCAGCTCAAACTCCTTCTCAGCCTTTTTTAAAGCCATGCGAACCTAGCAATCAAAAAGAAATAGTGTCACGAAGAGTATCATTAGAACTGACAGCAGAAGAAGGTAAAATATAAGCACTTTTATACCCCACAGCAACAAACTAAGGCTTTACAGAGCTTTGGTGTGTGCCAATTGCTGTCAGGAAGGCAGATCAGGCATTTCTGAAATATAGCATATGAATTTCCATACACGGTATCATATTCATATTTTTCCTATGATATCTAGCCCCTAAATTGAAGCTTAAATATTTCTGTAAGACAGCATTTTTATTTAGTACAGTAAGTCCAATCTATTGTATTGCTACTTAGAAGAGTGAGACAAAGCTACTATCTCTCATCCGATAACGAGATTAAAAAACAGCTTTTGTATATATTTTGTTCTATGAATCCAACAACGTTATGATAAGCTAATATGCAAAGTGTATGTCTTCTTATAGTTTCAGGATTATTTTACTAGATAATGGCATGATTGACAGACAACTATTAAGTGCTCTTAGAATTTTTCCATTTAAATCTAGCATTAGAGAAATTCTGCTTCAAACACTCCTAACGATCCAATAAAACTAGGACCAATTTGAAGTCAACACTAAAATTATAAACAGTTTGCAGATACCTGTACGAGCTCTTCCTCTGCATATTTAAGCCTGCTGAGCTCACATTCAGCTCCCTCCCTCAACTCCCTTAGGCGATGAGCTTCCCGTTTTGCATCATTGATCTCATCCATCATTTTGCGCTCCAGATTTTGCTTTTCCACAGCAACATTTCTATTTTCTTCTTGTGCCTTCTCAAGCCTTCACAATTGAACAAAAAATATCAGAAAATACACAGCATATTTGTTAAAAGTTGCAGTCCTCAGGAGATGAAAAATGTGTCCAGCAACAGGGCAAAAGGCAATGGGCACAAACCAAAACACAAGAGGTTCCGTCTGAACATCAGGAAACACTTTTTCACTGTGAGGGTGACTGAGCACTGGCACAGGTTGCCCAGGGAGGTGGTAGAGTCTCCATCCTTAGGCATATTCAGAAGCTGCCTGGACATGATCCTGGGCAACCTGTTCTAGATGATCCTGCTTGAGCAGGTGGGGCTGGACAAGATGACCTCCCGAAGTCCCTTCCAACCTCAACCATTCTGTGATAATAAAGACTGCAAGCTTCATGAATCAGCAGCAATTACATCACACAGTGTGACGTCCACATCAGATAAAATATGCAAACTTTTAGGTGAACCTTCATTAAAGGTGTAATAAGACCAAAATACAAGTCTGTATAGACAGTTGAGTTACAGGTGCACCAGAGAAGACTATCAACTCTCACACTGCTAAATAAGCAATAAAAAGTAATCAAGTCCAGGTCTGTTTCAATCTTAAGAGCTGAAAAACAGGAAAAATGTTTCCATTTCCATGTAAGTAAGTATTCCAAAGTAAACTGTAATTATATGAAAATAACACATACTTCCAAATCTGTAGGTAAAAAAAGATTGAACCTCTATTCTCTACCTTCATCCCTAAGTTCATATTGCCTACTAAAATATCCAGGAGCAATTTCTACTCAAAAAAACATCATCACTGAAATCACAATTTCCATCCAAAATGAACAAAATCCAAAGGCAGTTTAATGCAAATAATTTATGGTTGTAAAGAATCTGTATTTGTACTTAACCTCAAAAGGACCACTAAACGTAAACTTTTTTTAGTTTTTATACCTTTCCTGCAAGTCAAGAAGACTTTGCTCTGCTGTTTGGAGACTTTCTAAGTCCTTCATCATTTTTGTGATATGTTCTCTTGAGGTTCTGTTCTGTGTATATGCAAACCAGCAGCCTCCAAAACCAATAACTATAGAAACTGTTAATATAAAATCCTTCATCCAGTTGTGAGGGGGACCTGTGCAGAGAATAACGTATCATTAACTAGTTCATCAATACAGACAACAGACACAAAAGCCAACATCCATCTGTCAAGCGGGGTTGTACTAAAATTTCTACGTAATCTTACACACAGAAGTGGAACTTTGTCCTGATTGCAGCATCATGATAACCTTTTTTAATTCATTGCCCAGCTCCACATGCATGCCAAGCAATCCATCAGTACATCCACAAAATAGCTAAGCTGTCCTAACTACAATATCAAGTGTCACTGAAAGTATTTTCTGTTGAATTCTTACAAATAAAGAGATAAGAAAAAACTCCAAAAATTTACTAACGTGTGAGAGGTCCAAATAAAACAACATCCAAGGCTTTAAGCTGAAGCTTCTGTCTATGGCTCCGGTCAATTATTTTCAAGTGAGAGATCATGAAAGCATGTTCATTTACTGCTATCCTGTTAATGACAAAACAAAATGTTACCTATTCCACAAGCTATATTCAGAAACCAGTCTATGGAAAGAAATATATCAATGGCATTTCCCACAGTTATATAGCACATAGTTATGCAATTAGAGCACGAGATACAATACTGTGACAATACTGCTATAAAAAAAAAGTATACCAGCATATGGTATTTGAAGATCTTCAAATGATTTGCCTATTCTTTTCTTTCTGGAAAATCAAAATAAATCTATTTGGCATAGTTAAAGGTAATGGTATATTTGCAGACTTGTGACACCAAGTCTGAAATATATGCAATACTCAAATTTAGTAGTTATGCTCAAGAAAGGCGGTTCTGCAGATAGTTTTTTATGTATATCCATATAACAGATTGGAAGATGTTCAAAAGAAGTTAGTTACCATATAGAATTATGTGGTCATGGATAAAAGGTTCAACAGCAAGAAACAAAACTAAGATGAAAGGAATGGCAAGGAAGCATTTATGTTTTGAAATATTTTGGTAGAAAAAAAAATGCAGCCAGATCTTCAAAACTGTAAGGACACTACTCTTTTCTTGCATTTGACCATATCTTATTAGATTTTAGGTTCACATCGTTGTTCTCATGCACAGACTAAAGCAGCAACCTACAGGGAATTATCTGAAACTAATCCAGAAGAAACATTCACCTGGGAAGTGTTGTTCCATTGACATTGCTGTCTCTAAAATTCTTTTCATATTGGGGCAGTTCAACAAATTCTGACAGCCACTGAAGAGTGTCCTCTTGAGTCCAGTTATGAACTAGAAGAAAAAGTCAGTGTAATTACCTTTAATTTTTTGTAAAAATCAATAGCAAGACATAGACAAGAAGTAGAAAAGCAGGTTATAGTAAGCAAGAGGGTTTAGCCAAATAAAATTGCAGAAAAATTAGCATTAACGTTCATCAAGGTGTTTCTGGCATTTTGCCTTTTTTGTTATATGCTTCTCAGAAAGCTTAGGCAAAATATAAACTAACATGCATGCAACCAATAGAAACATTTCACTATTTAAAATTCCACAGAATAATTTAGTGTTTTGTTTTAGTTTAAATCAGGACAGCATCTTGTGACTATTATCTGCTTAAACTGATCTCAACCTCAATCTTTTTGTCCTTGTCAGCAAGTGCTGTAGCTGTTTAAGGCAATGTACCAACATCTTTCCCAGGCTGATGTCTTAAGAACTTGTTTTCACAAGAACCTTCATAGAGTCTTATGTCTACTAGCCACAAAATGGGAGCAGAGAAGACAGGAAGACAAGTGATTGAAATAAAATACTGAAAGACAGAAGAAATTTAACAGGAAAACAATTAAACCACTCTCAAATATGCCCCAAACATCTGTATTACATCCAATAATATTCCCACTAAGAAAATTATTTAAATATGTAGAGAATAATTAACAATTTACCCGTATAACAGCAACAGTCTACATAACCTTTCACAGATGCTTTAAGAAAATAAGGAATTACTATCCAGAGATTTTACAAAAAAATAAACTTAATTAAAAAAAAAAAAAATCACACTTCTGGCCCTTACAGGCCAGCTGCTAAGCTTACAGCTTCACACTGACAAAGCTGAAGGGAAATTGTTCTCTTCATTTACAAAGTCTGCAAAAGTTTGTGTGCACGTGAAAGAAAGTGACAGCCTCCTTCTGGACAGGCATATCTTTGCATGAACAAATATTTTTTTTTTAAACGTTCTCTCTAAAAGTGTTTGCATGTGACAATGCCAAGCAGAGATTTCTTTTGTGTCATTGTGATAAGGTTTCTCAGTGGTGAATTTTGATAAAGATCCTTTAGAAAGAACTGCTGAAAGCTTGAATTTTCTGCTGCAGGCAATAGAAATTTTTGTGAGTTCAAATTCATATTTCAGTTTGCACCAAAACTGAAGGACTTTCTAGGTCTCTTCTCCACACTCAGCGTAGCTGAAAAATAAGCTTAAACAATTCATATTTTCATCATTCCAGATAACCAGAGACAGGTTATACTTCATAGACCCCCTTATAGCTTTAAAAAATAAACTCGCAGTACAAACCACCTGTATTCTATCCATATGAATGGCTACACCTCCTTCCCAGCATGCTGCCCCATTTCTTTCTCAGCTTTTGAGCCACAAACTGTTTTCCAGGTATTGATCTGGCACCAAACTCAGGTTTGTCATATCACTGTAATCTTTTATGCAAAATGTCTCAGCTCTATTTGTAAACAGATCATTTTCATGTTGCAAAGATTCTTACCTGTTTTGTGAATAGTAAGTGATCAGATTTACAAGTCATTCTAAGTCTCAAAAGGGTGGTAAGATCATCCAGAAAAAAAGCACCTCAACTGCATTCCAGAAACATGTTCATAAACTGATCCAAAGCAAACACATTGTTTTGATGTGACACAGGAAAAAAATCACCTAAAATAGCTACTACACAGCACAGACTTTACCACTGACGGTACAGAACATGCAATTTCAGAAGCCACACAATTCAATGACTTTATCAAAAGGAGGGGCGGGGGGAGGCACAAGTTCTACTGCCTAAAATATTTTTTAGTCACTCTGCTACAATTTCTTTAAATCTCTACCTTTTTATAAGTTGGTAGTAATTTTAAACATATTAGAATGTAAGAAATTAGGTACATATTGAAGTTGTTTACAGTAGAGTCAATCACATCTGTTCTACTGCTTAGACTGGTGTGATGTTTCTTTCACAGAGCATCAAGGAAATTTCCCCAAACAGTTACATTTAGAAAACTCACTTTACTATTCATTATCTATCACTGTACCAGATACCTCCATTAGTACATAAACTGCAAAGAGAAGCAACCAAAGTATATCCCAAATTATCAGAATTTGTACTTTCTATATTCTTCTTACACTGATACATGCTTACATAACAGTTAATATCAATTTTTTTGTGTGTATGTTGTGTCTTTTTAAATGATCACTCCGTATTTAAGCTAAGCATAATTGATACACACACTTAACTCTTATTCTGGGATTTCACAGTCTGAATCTCTGCCCATGCACATATTTCACAAGAAATTTAGATTTATTGTGTAAACTAATATTGTAGTACAGAATTCCAGTGTCAGTGTCCACAAACCCCATACTTTTCCAGGTCAAACTGGATGTTGAACTACTTTGTCCTCCCTTTTCTACAGTACCACATTGGAGTCCTGGGAGCTTGATTTATATCAGTGAAAATATTCAGACTGTTTCTTTTTGTTGGTATCTTCTATATGCTATACATTGGTAAGAAGTATTGCTTGACTTGTCTCCAGTAAGACCTTATGACAAACATATATGTTTGTTCTACAGTAGCATACGGTACTGAGAAGCAAACTGGCCTCTTCAGCAGAAGCAGTTACAGCCTACCGAAACATGACTCAAGTGATCTACACCAGGTGTACTGAAAGTCAAGCAGGCCAGCTCAAATCCATCTCCATCAGCATTGCCAATTAGAATATGACAGCTCCTACCAATTAGCTGAGGTTGTAACTTCTCCTAATTTTCAACACCCAAAAAGTGCTTCAGACAGTGGAGTAGCAACTGACAATTACTTTAAGTTAAATGCATATAGCATTAAAGAGTAATCATAATATCCTTCCCTCTCACACCTATTTTCACAAATAGGTATCTTGAGAGAGAAGATGTCAGCAACACGCCTTGGGCAGGCGGGTGCAGGAGCCACAGTGTTTACACCCCAGTGCAGCACTCCATCTCTAGACTTGCATCAGCTGTTCTATTTCAGATCACAAGTTTGGTTTCTTTACCCCGCCCCCTCCCCACTTTTTTTTTTTTTTTTAACTTCTATAACAACCATGCCTGAAGGTGAAGTCAGCAAAAGTAGCTTCAAACTGGCCCTATATGAAAGTTGCTCCTCACTAACCCACATTAACGGCTGATTAGAAGACCAGCCTATATCACTTTTTCATGTTAAATTTATCATGTAGCACAGTGATTCAGGGCAGGGAGACATGTAGTAAAACAATGTAACAGTGTCAGCTTCAGTAGTTCTATGGGCCTCCTACTCCCTTCAGAAATCAGATTACATTCACTAAGAGTATTTCATAGCAAGAAGTGAACGACAGCCATATATTGGGCTTAATGTTGAGAACAGGCTGACCAGGCAATATAGAAAAACACAAGATTGTTCTCCATCAAGCACACACAGGGATTCAAAAGTTAGTTTTGTTTTAGTAGGACCTTCAGCAGCAACATCAGCATGAAATACACTGCCACGAGGTAGGTTTTTAAATAGCACAGAAAAGCAAAGGAGAGGTGTGACCTTGACTATCTTTTCAAGAGTTTAACGTTACAACTCTTGTTTCTTCTCACACAGAAGGGTCAGTCTGCAGCACTGTCCTCCTCCTGCCTGGAACAGCACACAGCATTACGTAACTCATCCTTAGCCAAGCCCTGCTTGCATGCGTTTCCCATCTCCAGATATTTAAAACCTGAGACAGCAAACAATTAAGAAAGTGCAAGGCAACCATAACATCTTTGTAGTTTGCAGTTTAGCCCCAGTTGCTGCAAGAACACTTTGCAACATTACCTCAGAATACAGCAGGTGATTGCACATACAAAGACATTTTTAATCTGTTTTACCCCTAACAAGAAAGGTACCAGACTTTACGTCACCTTCTACCTTCCACAGAGAAGGAAAAAGAGTTCAAGAAAAAAAGAATACCCACACAAGGCATGGAAGAGGCTTTTTGTATTATGGGGCAGTCTACAGGGCATACTATGTATTAAAGGTCAAATATAACAGTAAAGAAAAACTATTTTTTTAAAGTCAGTTTGTAAAACCTAGTTTTTGGTAGGACTCAGTAGTCTGACAATCGTATACCATTCACTAACTCCAGGTTTGCCCCTAACTCCAGGTTTGCCCATTACAGTTTTACTTTTGTACAAAAGTCCCAAGGGACAATGCTACATCACCAAGAATGCACCTCTCTACCTATTCACCAAGAGAGGTCTGAGAACTCCCCAGCTGAAGAACCCTGTGCTGATTTTACAGACTCCCTTACTATTGAGACTAAATACCTACACAGGTCTCTTCAGACGGTGAATTCATATGATGTTAGCCCATTAAAGGGCCGGGGCGGGGGGGCGGGGAACACCACACTGAGAAGGCAGACACCCTTGAGACAGAACTTTCAAAGCTAATAGTACAAAGCCTGGTATTCAGACATCAAAACAAACGCTCATCTGTCCCCTTTGCTGCACTCACAACTACCACCTCTTCAAAGGCCTTGTAAGAAGAATACTGAAGATGCCCCTTTGATTTTAACCCAACAACTACTAAGCTTGATACTTTAGAACAGCTGAAAGGCTCTGTATACGCACAAATACTGCTTAGTTAGAAAGAAAAGGAGATAGTCAAAGCAAATACCATACAACAAGCATGCTCTGGCATTCACATTTCAAGTACACACACAATAACAGAAGTCAGAGGACTTTCAGAAAGCAAAGATTTCTGTGCTTTAAACAGCTATGCTAGTTCCTAGTTGTTCCTCTCAAAGGAGCTCTCTGTAGAATTAGATTATGATAATAACAATTTTAAATGGTCAAAAAAGCATAAGTAACATCAACTAAACTAAACTAAGTGACAGTCTTGTTTTGTACTAAAGGACTCAGTGAAACTGTGTGGCAACACAGCAACAACAGGCTAGATGTTGATTTAAGCTATGATACAATTCCTTCCGTGCAAGTAAAACCTGTATCAGCCTTGAAATTCTTTTAATTTGCACCAGTACATACTATGCCTTAAGGATTCTGCACCAGGTGGGGATACCAAAAGCCTGCCCAGTGCCAGAAATATTAAAAAGCAATATTCTGAACCTGCTTTTTTATTTTATTAGGCAATTTCTAAACCTTTGAATGGAGCCAGTCCTTAGGGTTCCATTCACTGTATAAGATCCTTCCCAAGCAATTACTTAAAACTAACTTGTTTTTCTTAATCCTAAAAGGAGACACCAAAGAGCAATAGCGCACTTACTATACAATAAACCTATACCGTAAACCATGCTTTCACTTTCTTCCATTAAATCTTATTTGTCTCGCATCACCAGTATCTTAAACAGAAAGCAACTTTAAGCTATTTGACAAATATCCATATAAAGCAAGCTTTATGGGAAGGAATGGGCAATTCTACCCAGCATAAACTAAGCAGCAATAGATCCAGAAGACATTTCGGTGTAAGTGCTAATGGGCACTGTCAAGGGCACTACTTAGAGCTTGTAATTCTCACACAGATACCTCAACAGACTACTTAACCAAGTTTCAAATTACTGATACGGTCGTTTACACTACCTTCCACCCTCTTGTTTAATGCTGTCAAATTGCATTAAACTGGCACTATAAATTAGCAGCACATAAGAAACAAATAAATCAAGAGTCCTAAAATATCGAGAACGGAAAAACAGTCTTTTCCATGTTACTTAATGTTAACTGAAAGTAGTTTATTTTTTGAAGGGCTTCATGCTTTCTAACAGTCACTAGACCACTGTTAACACTGCTTGGAAGTCTCATTCTAAGGGCCTCCCTGTGGTACAACTTTAGTTTCTTCAACGGGATACACAGTAAAGCCATTAAAAGCAGAAACAATAAGGCCAGACATTCCCCTCAAAATCTTGAGTCTTACACTGCTCACTACATTCAAGAAACCTGGAACAAAGATATACACACTAGACAAATTAGATACTTCTGATATCACTATAGCCTAAATTTTTGAAGTTACTCATAAGTCAGACGAACAATTGTAGGGAGATAATTTTCTCTGATAATTTCATAGAATAGTTTGGGTTGTAAGGGACCTTGAAGATCATCCAGTTCCCATCCCCCTGGCTCAAAGCCCCATCCAACCTGGCCTTGAACACTTCCAGGAAGGGGACATCCACAACTTCTCTGGGCAACCAGTTCCAGTGTTTCACCACCCTCACAGTGAAGAATTTCTTCCTTGTATCTAATCTACAACTGCCCTCTTTCAGTTTAAAACCATTACACCTTGTCTTATTGATACAGGACCTGCTAAAAAGCCTGTCCCCATCTTTCTTAGAAGCCCACTTTCAGTACTGGAAGGCTGAAAGAAGGTCTCCCCAGAGCCTTCTCTTGTCCAGGCTGAACCCCAACTCTCTCAGCCTGTCCTCACAGGAGAGCTGTCCCATCCCTCTGATCATTTTTGTGGCCCTCTTCTGGACCTGCTCCAACAGCTCCATGTCCTTCCTGTGCTGAGGACGCAGGACTCCAACTGGGGTCTCACGAGAGCGGAGCAGAGGGGCAGAATCAATCACCTCCCTCGACCTGCTGGCCACACTGCTTTGGATAAGGCCTCAGATACAGTTGTCTTTCTGGGCTGTAGGCACACATTGCCGGCTCATGTCTGGCTTTTCATTCAACAGTACCCCCAAGTCCTTTTCAGCAGAGCTGCTCTCAATCCATTCTCCACCCAGCCTGTGTTCGTGCCTGGGATTGCCCTGACCCATGTGCAGGACCTTGCACTTGGCCTTTTTGAACTTCATGAGGTTTGCACAGGCCCACCTCTCAAGCCTGTCAAGGTCCCTCTGGATGGTATCCCTTGCGTCCAGCATGTCAACCACACCACACAGCTTGATGTCCTTGGCAGACTTGCTGACGGTGCACTCAACCCCACTGTCTGTGTCACTGACAAAGTTGGTATTGGGACCGGTGCTGTCTAACGATCCTCGAGGAATGCCACTCGTCACTGGTCTCCACTTGGACATCAAGCTGTTGACCACAATTCTGAGTGCGACCGTCCAGCCAATTCCTTAGCCACCGAGTGGTCATCTGTTACACCCACATCTCTCCAATTTAGAGATGACGATGTCGTGGTGGATAGTGTCAAATGCTTTGCACAAGTCCAGGCAGATGACCAGGTAATTTAGTTGCAATTACTTTCACTGAATGAGATCTTTAGTGAATAAGTATTTACAGAATATTTGAAGAGATGAGGCTAAAAATCACTGATTAAAACATAAATATTTACTACACAGCAAACACAACCAATGTATTACCTCAGACTGCACTTAAATCACTTCCTATATTAGCAGAATAAACCAATGGCATGTTCCTAGTTTCATTCCTCTTTTATTCATACCTTTAGCTGTTTGACTAACACCAGCTTTTAAATCTCTACATGCTCACCATTAGCACACCACTTTCTGAATGGTGTGGGGAAAAAGTTACCTATGTTTCTCTTAACAACTGTAACATTCCAGACCACTGGAAATTTCATTTTTAATCACTACATCCTGGAACATATTTGGCAACAAACACTGTACTGCTCATTAAGTACTGCCTTTTGATATTTGAAATAGTTAGCTCAACTTAATTATTTTACTCAAATCAAAGTGGGGAAGGGATGGTGGTGTTGAGTTGTCAGTCCATTTTCCTGTATCCCAAGTTTAAAAAGATTTCCCAAAATGCTTTGGACTAAAAATTCTAGCTCTCTAGCCCAAAGAAAATTTACATCAAAGTGGAAGCACATTGGACTTTCCACTTACTACAACTTATAATAAATATGTTTTAAAATAGCTTGACGGCAACCTTTAGGGCTTACTAATTTAAAAACATGCTTATCTGGAATTCAGTGTTTGCAACAGTCACCTTCATATATTACAGCCTCACATGGATGAGTGTGTAAGCTAGCCTATTTTGCTTACAATACACCCAGCACATCAAGAGGAAATTAATGCTAGCTGGAGTGAATGAGTTTTTAGTCAGGTTTACATACACCTATGAATAACAGTACGAAAACAGATTCATGAAGACACTTTAAGAGGTCATTCATTTACTACTCTAAACTGTTTAGTGGAAAAGTTGTTGTATTATGTCTATTTCAATAACCACCATTATTCTTGTTTACCTACCTTCAGATGTTTTCCAGCGTTTCCACAGATCCTCGATGGTGATATGTTTGTCTTCTCTGTGCAGGTGACTATGTTTATTAGAGGCATCCTTGTACTGCATATCTTCCCTTAGAAACTGAAGAAAAGGGAAAACACCATCTTTACTATCTCTTCCCCATGCAAGTAGCACACAATTCATGTAAGTTGACTATATCAAAGACTCAGAAAGCAAGTTAAACACTCTTACAGGATTTGATTTTCACAATGATTAAATCCTAGATAAACTGAAGGTGCAGTTGCCAGTATACTAGGTTTAACAACATTACTAGTACGCCTTAGATTTACAGTGATTACAAGAATGCATCACACAAGCCATACTGCGTACTTCTCTATTCTGAAGACATTTAACTAACTTCACCTACTTGAAGATAAGATCATGGAACTTTTGAAAACATGCCAGTCCTTTATGGATGAGTAATACCTGAATCCTGCTGCACCCATTAAATGCAACTGCTTGAGGGATGAGAGAAAGGTGTTGACAAAGTATTACTAAAGTCTTTTGATTAGACAACAAAAATTTGACTTCTATTTCATCAAATTAAAAAACAGAAGTCATCTTAGGGCAAATTTTCTTCTCGCTAATCATTCCTCAGTGGTTACACGTCAAGCACAGAAGTATTACACAAAGCTGTTTCATTCTCAGTAATTAATAGGAAGCCTATATCAAAATACCACACTTTGCCTTTTAGAAACATGATAAAAAGGAAGCTCCTGCAATCACATCATATATAGCTGTGTTGTATCAGTATTTCATAAGTCACTACAAACAGATTCTCCAAATACAGACAAGCAAAAAAGAGTGGGACTGTAAAACCCACTTTGTTTTTATTTCACACAGGCCTAGAAAAGTTGAAATACTGGTTAGCAAACCACCTCCCATTAATAGTGGAATCCTTCAACAGATATCAGTTTCTTAAAACACAGCATAGGCAGTCTCTGTGGGTGGAAACCTTAGTATTAGTACCCGAAAAACTAACATGAGAGCTCAGTAATCTTCCACAGTAGATTGTTTGCCTTCTTCAGTTCCTGAAGGATAAAGCTGCTCAAACAAGAACAGCTACAGATAGTCATGACAGCTAACTCAAAAAAAACAGCTTTTTATGTGGCTGGTCATATGTCATCACCACTTCAAGCAGAGGTGAGGAAGGTGGCCAAGCTAGTGATGCACTGCAGAACATCCCACCTCTTAAAATTTAGCCCTAGTAATAATTTATCTGCAGAGCTTCCCACATAGGGCCCATTTCTAACAAATCTAGAGATTACATCATTCAAGAAACTGTAGGAGAGACTGAAAAGTAGTTAATGTTAAACCACAGTATTAACTCTTAAAAAGAAACAGTGTATGATAGCAGAAATATGCCAGAAAAAGCTAACACATCAGATTCCCCATATTAAAAACTTAATTCTTACTAGGAAGTAAGGGAATCTAAAAGTACGGGAAGGGATTCAAGTTCCTCCTCTAACTGCTAGACTTGGGATAAAGTACTAGTTGCCTTCCGTAATCTAATGATAAAGCCATACATGTCTTTTGGTTCCACAACAGATTGGATGCAAACCCTTTCTCATTCATCTACCGCTTCAAAACTGTTTTGATTGTCAGACATTAACTTTCTAAAGCCTTTCAATTCCTAAAATAGTTCCATTTAGCCCATACAAAATGTATGAGCATTTAACTCTCTTCCCTATGTATATGAGAAAGGCATAAATACATATATATATGCACATGTATATACATGAGAAATATAGGATAAATTTATGAAATATGAGAACAATTGAAAATAGCAGCCTGTTGGGGCAGAGAATTACAGAACTTCTGAAACACCATGGACCAGCAATTGTAAAAAGGTACAATAAGCACAGAAAAGAACTGATTGCTGTAACTATATGCAAATATAAAAGTATCTGTAAAAACCTCTGTTGCATATTCCATAGTCCAATTGTGAACTCTGAGTACTTCCCAAATTGGCACAGCTGCCATGAAGCTGGCAATTTCCACAGCTAACGTGAGACACACAATCAAAGGTGGATTAACTTATTCATTCCCACTCCATGTTTATTAAAGGGCAAACTGAAGAAAAGGAACCAAACAATCAGAACATTAAAAAAAATCTTATCCACTAATGTCTCTAAACCTTTCCAGATTAAAGCACAGTCTCAGAGCTGGAGCAGCAGGAAACAACTGATGTTTGCCCAACTCACCTTTTCCCTTCAGACTGCAAGTACCTGCTATCAACTCCCATCCCCAGCCTGTCTATTAGAAACTTGTGAAAAATGTACTAAAAAGATAGCAAATAATATATTATAGGTTCCTCCCTGTAAAGACTATCTCCCTTCATATGGTGGTTAAGGTACATGTTAACGCTCACTCTGTAGCTTACTAGCGACTGGTGATGCACTGCCCTTGGAAACTCCAGATCTCGGGTGTGGACATTTGTTTTAAAAACAAACGTCGTACACAGATCAAGCTTCTGAAGAGGAACAGAATGATATATATGTTGTATGTAAAAGTTTCAGCATATTTTGCATCTCCTCAGCTAAAACACATACCTCAGATCAGTTTTGTTCATAAGAAATAAACTTGCTTCTACCTTTACTGCTAGTTGTCTGAAGGTTGTAAAAAACTTTAGGATGAGAAAGTTTGAACGGTTACAGGTGCTGTTAGAGAAAATCTGAATTGCTGTTAAACAATTCTAGATACAGGGTTAGGAATAAAGAAGGGAAGGAAAATGCCAAATGATAAATGGGAAAGCTTCAAGGTGCTACATCTCACCCCAAAACACTATAAGGTACTGTAAGAAAGTGTTCAGATTTTAAAAACGGGATGGACATAGGTTACCTTGGCACCCAGATAAGGAAGGCAGACAATTTATGGAAAACTTGCAGCATTTCATGTCGTTCTGCTACAGAGCCCACAGAGGGAGCAAGAGTTAACGTATGAATTCATGTCCACACACTGTGGAACACAACCGGCTACACTAACAAGTCGAGGGGAAAAAAAGAAAAGCCCGATTTCAAATTTCATCACAAATACAGAAAATAAATCCAAGTCCGAAGCACAAGATTTCCCAGGAGAAGAGGACAACAGTGGAAAAGATCTGGTTTACACTGAGAGACTGTTTAGAATATTTGTCGAAGTCTCTCTTTTAAAAGGGACTGTCAACACACAAACTTGTAAACAGTTTGTTTATAGTAATCAGTACGCAGTTACTCCTCAGGTGGAGAGATTATGCATTGATGAGAATTTCTTCAAGAAAATAAAAGAGCCTCTCTTCTGTTCAGTCCTCCCCATATTGCTCCCAGATCCTGTGAGAATAACCACAATGACTTCCTCACCAAGGTTCTCTAACATCAGATGGTCACAACAGTAAAGTTGCAGTGTGCATAGCTAGAAAGAAGCCGTCACATTTCAAAGAATGAATGCATTTACTAATGAAAAGATACATGACATCAAGCAGCTTTCTTTTATTTAAAAGATCTTTGTTTCAAAACTAGCCTAATATGGAATTTCTCCTTTAAGAAAAGTAATTGTGTCCTAAATTGATGAAAGCCATCAAAACAGAACAACTCTGGTAAAAAGAGAGGATTTTTCTGTTCCTTGTCATGGCAGCTAATCTCTGTTCCGTTGCCCTGGTCATTAAGTACACAAAGAAAAGGTTAGAAAAATAACTCTAAACAGGGAGGTTAAAAGAATAAGCTCTAACCAAAAACATCTAAGGATTATCTTAGCCAATATAATTACTCAAGAGGGAGAAGGCTTTTTAAGACTATCAGGCTGAAACCAAGAAAGCAGCAGATAAGTTACCTAAAAACTCTGTGTGAAACAAAAAAGTCATTTATCAAAGTAGTTACTTCAAAAACAAGTAGAGAGTAAAAAAACACCACACCTAGACTCAAAACTGGAGTTTTGATGCCAAAAGTACCATAACAACTGTGCCTCTACAGAGATTCACACCCCAAAGCCAAAGGTTCAGGAGTGTAATAGGTGGAGAGGAGATTTTCTCCTCCCTGGAGGGGACAGGACTTGTGGAGCCCTGGAAAAGTGTTACACAAGGTCAGGTACGCCACAACCTTCCTTCCTCTTCAGAAAGCCTTTAGTACTGTAACATTCACCAAAATCCAGTCAACTCAACCAAAAACTAACCTGAAGAAAGAACAACCAAACAAATCCAACCCTTGCAAAGAGGAAAAAAGACACACCTGTTTGACATAGAGTGAGCACTTACAAAGTAAAGCCACAGGCAACAATACAAAAAGTTAAATATGTGAAAATATCAAAATTGCAAGAGATGCTTGCTCCTTGAAGAACAAATGAACAATTGCATACTTCTGCAAACACCAGTGGAAAAGTAAAATTAACCACACTCACTAACTGCAAAAGGAAGTACTCATATTCTATGTTTATATTTTGTTCTGGGTGAAGGCTCAAGTTTATGATTTTCAGTTTCACCAACTTAAAATAGACTCTGTAACTGACAAGTTTACTTTAAAAGCAATTAGTAACATCTCCTTAGTAACATCTCCTGGCTGAGTACTACTGTCCTCCTTGGGCACATATTCCTTAAACAGTGTTATTTCCTTCAGTTTTGTTCCTTCCTAAGGAAAACTGAAGTTGTAACTTTTGCAGTTTTTCTATAATCCTACCTTCAGATGCAGCCAGTCACTATTAGGCAGCCTTTTAATACATTCCCTCCCATCTACTGCTACCAGACTCGTTGCATCTATTGCAATGTCACACTTACCGACTGAGTTCTGATGGCAAACGTGCTTTTAAAAGGCAACATACTATGTTTCAAGTATGACAGTGTTCACAACTGCCCACCCTATAGACGTGGCTTCTAAAGATGTTTGTACACAGTACAGTAAAATAAGAAAACTTATTTAAGCATAATAAAAACATTGCTAGATAAATGCAGGACATAGTTACCAAGTGTATCTTAAGTCATCTACAAATTGTACTGAAAAGATTATTGCAGCTCAAAACAAAATTGTAGCTATTCTACAGCAAAGTAAACCCTGCAATCTCTTCAAAGCCAAGTTAGAATTTTCAAGGGGGCATTTCATTGTAGCAGGACTGAATGCCTGCAGTGCTACACAAACAGGTGCAGACAGCTAGATATTAGCTTAAGTACCACCAAGGAGGCAAGGCATGAGGTAGGTCTGATCCAAATCACGTTGGAACAGGTTTCTATGCAACCATAGCCATGCTAACACATGCTGCCTCTCTACAGGACTTCTTTGTACAGGCACAGCCGCAGACAAACATGGTCGTAACACTTTCAGACAAGACCTGGCTCCTACCTATCCTGCTCTGAAAAAAAAAGACTGTGTAGACATGCTCAGAGTTGCTTACAAAACTTCAGGAGGCTAAAAGACACTCTGCCTGGGAACAAATACATTAGCAGTTGAATGATAAAATTCAATGCAAAAAAAGAGCTCTACTAACAGATCTACAAAAACCTAAGGGAATCAAAGTAGCCCAATAGCTTTGGGGCAAAAGGTTTGCTACACTGGTTAGGAAGCTCAAAACACTCGTTTGAAAGATCAGTGCTCATAACAATGTTCTTGCACAGTGAGATTTACGTAGAACACACTCAGCAGCCACTCCAGTATTATGCAAAACAGTTAGAATGTTTTTAGTCTCCCAACCACTGCAGCAGGTATTTCTCTACCATGCAGAATTTTGCCTCACCAACTGACAGTCAAGTATAAAATAGTTTACACAAATATGAACACCAGTTCAATGACCTTTATTATGTAAATGATAAGGATGATACCAAAATATTATGGGAACTTTAAAGTACACTGAACATCTTGCTGAGTGTGTATCTGCAGACTGCAAAATGAAGCAAGAGCTCAGTCTATAGCAGAACCTCTCCCAAATGCAATTATAACATCTGGGGTAGGCACCTGAAGTTTAACGATGTCCCAAGATGCACTAAACAAAGAGAGATCAAGCTTTTGAACAATGTCATCCATTATTTTTTCGACATCTGTTCCATACAGAGCTGCACTTCTCTGCCTGCCCCCAATCTCCTCCTAAATCTTTACTCCCTCCAAGACATAACAGTCAAAAAGAGGAGAAATTCTGTACATAAATTTGCTTTTGTTCAAGAATGCAGAAGGACTATTCACTTAGAGTCATCCTTAGTTTAATGTTAAATTCTGAAAGTGTTTTTTCATGTCACACTTTACACTCCTAGTATCCAAAATATACATACTTAAAATGGGAGCACCACACTATCTTGGCAGGATTTCCTGTCATGGAATTTCTTACAATTTTGCCCAAAGTATTTGGTACTCACTACTGGCCAGAACAGATTATTGAAATGAATAGGTCTCTGGTCCAAACAAGTAAATCATATTTCATTCATTTTTTTTATATCTCTTAAGGAATTAAAGAACAAACATATCTACAGAATTCTTTCACCAACTCATCTTTACACAAATTGAATAGGCAGCTGTATTTCAGCAGTAACTCAGAAAATAAATGCATGTTGAAAAGTTACATGACAAATCTAATTTCTCCTGATTTTCCTAAAATAGTAACACTAATGCATAATATTTTAATTTATCAAGCTTGTAAAATAGATGGTGATGTATAGATGCATGTACCATTTTAACTGCTAAAGGAAAGAAGCATAAACAACCAAGAGTATGACTGGCAAATTAATTACATAATAAAAATAAGTAGTAAGAGCATGAACATGCTCTCCAGCATGAACTGGTTTTCTTTCTTTTTTTAACCTTTACTCACAAATTAGTGCTAAGAGGAGGGTATACTGAGGCATATGTTTCTGAACTCACCCCACTTCTATAAATTATTTATTTTTACCAAGTTGTTTACACTTGACCTCTGTATCTTCTCCATTTTTATTTCCTTCTGAATTCTTTTCTTTTTTCTTTTTTTCTTTTTTTTTTTTTTCTTTTTTTAAATGCCACCTCTTCATCTTTGCTCAAAAAAACCACAGCATAAACTCTCAAGACATTATGTTTATTTCACCTCTCTTGGATTATTTGCATCTTGGATGTAAATATGACCTCAAGCCCTCAAACAATAGCTTCACAGAGCCCATCTATTCAGAAACGGTCACTTCAAAGCAAGATCTTGGGCTGCCAAATATTCTGCCCCTGTCAAACTTACTATATCCAAAGTGCTATATTACCAGTGCTATTCCTGAACAGATCATACTAGCTACTTTTTCTCCTTTAATCACTGTATAGAAGATGATCATCCTCCCTGTTTTAGGCCACTAAAGCTAGATTCTTTTTGATTCTTGCCTCGCCTCCAGGCAGCACTTGAAGTCAGGCACTTCTGCATATCACCCCTGAGGTTCCAACTTCTTTGCCCATACTATTAAAAGCCATTTTCTGATCATTTCATGCTTTCAATACTGCAGTTGCTTCCCCTCCACACAGTTGTTTTGGGGGTTTTTGTGGGGTTTTTGTTGTTTGTTTTGGTTTTGGGGGTTTTTTGGTGGTTTTGTGTGGGGTTTGTCAGATTGGGGGGTTTTGTTAAGTAATTATGCAAGCACACTCATAAAACAAAGTCAAACAAAATATCAAAATATTAAGTGATCTATCCAAAGACCCCACGCAAAGCTGTGAATTCATGCCATAAGCTTTGTGTGACATTAGACACACAGTAAGATATTCATATTTCAGAAATATCAACTCATTCTATTTCTACAGAGAGATTCCTTGAGGAAATTACTTGATCTGCATATAGAGGTTCTTTGGAAACAGGAAAAACCTATGTAAATAGTGAGCATATGATAAAGCCTGTCTTACTGCTTGTGCCTCTTCATCATTAAAACAAATCATGTACACGTGGTGCAACAGATGCTTCCTGAGGCAGACAGCCTCCCACAACACATGACTAAAACCTCAGTTAGTAATACGTTCTCCTTCTCAGTTACTCTTTTACAGCCTACCTCTTTAAACCAGTTTAAACAATTGCAATCTTTTGTATGTTAATAATAAAATAATAATAGCAGAAGCTAGATTTGATAAAGAAATCCATATTAGCCTGCCCTAAAGGTAAATAGTTTTTTTTCCACATCCTTCCTGTTTTCTCTCCTCTGCTGTACCATACTCTCTGGTTTTCACACTGTGATAGCCTACTTTACAGAAATTAATAACGGCACAGTAAATCATACTCTAAAAGTCAACACAAATTTAGTATCCAAATCTTTTTTTTAAGTTATACTTCTTGTTTTAGAAGTACATAATTCTACATTGAAAATTCAAGGCTAGTATTAGGAAGTTATGTGAATCCCGAATTTTAAGAAATTCAAACATACAAGTAGCTATGACAAAAAGCTCTTTTTTTTCCCCAATTATTTTGTAATAATTAACATTAGAAAAGTATGTTCTACTGAATTTAAAAGTTAATTTTTTTTCATCTTTACAAATCTCTTAAGTTATACCATCTAGTCTAGTCCATGTAACAGTTTTTTCCTTATTCTTTGGTCTATCTAACCAGTCCATGCTCAAACTAGAGCCCCGCTATCTTCAATTTCACACATCAGTTTCATCAAGGTCAAAAATAAGCTGCTTTCCAGTCCACACAAGGTAGATCCAAAAGACTTCCAGTAAAGACCTTCTTATGAGAGAGTTAAAATTTCTTACATCCTAGGGAAATTCTTTCTCTACAGAATGATTTTGCAAGGCTTCATTTATAGAGGAAAAACAAACTACAGCCTAAAACAGGGCATGAGGAACACTAGGAGAAATAATAGTGTGCAGATGAAGTGTCTGGAATCACTGCTGGGAGTTCTCAACTGGATTAGCAAATTAAAATAGTTAAAACAAATAGTTCAACATCTTCAGCTCTTGTTACCTTCCCCTCTCAAAATAACTTATTTACAAGAACTTGCTTCCTTGGTGTAAATATATACTTGTAATTTGTGACACTGTTTTAGTGCTGGTAAAACAGCAGAAAGTTATTGTACATTGTTACATTTTTCCTGCTAAATAAAAAGCTGATGAATATCTTAGAAACATACTCAATATACTGCTCTTCCAGGAGTCTTGCAAGCAAAAACCATGCAGCATGAAACAAGGAATCCATTTCTGGATTCCCATAAATAAAATTCCCATAAGTAAAATTCCCTTTACTTCCCATAAGTAAAATCCCTGTATTTCAGGCAAGCTTTACTTCTAATAAAGTTTTTTCTAATTATCAGTCCTAATTCTTAACCAAAACAAGCAGCATTACCCACTGTGCCAGAAAAAAAAATAATCTGGTTTTGAAATAGTGTATATTAGAACATATTTAGTATATATTCAGACCTACTGTAGTCAGGTAACTACATAACTATGTTGATAAAATGATAAAAGATCTTTAAGATTATAGTAAATATCCAGTAAGAGCACTACAACAAGAACATACAGATTACTAGCTGAACTTGCAATTAAATTGCATTTCTTATTAATTTCAGGTTAGCTTTTAATGTCTTAGAAGAAAGCACTTTGTACAAATATATATTCATCGCTGATTTGCATGGAAACTACATGTAGAAAAAATCTAATTGGGGTGGGGGGAGAGTTACTAATTATTTCTTCAATAATTCAAAATTAGCTAGCAGAAAATGAAGTGAGCAACATTTCATTCGTCTTATTTTATGCACAGTGAGTAGTTTAAACAGTTTCACTCATGTCATTAATCCAGCTATAACAGCAGTCCTTATGAACTGTTCCAATTTCAATCATTTTAACAGGTTTAAGAGTAGCTTTTGTCGCTTGGATTTATCCCAACATTCCTCTGGAACAGGAAGAAACTTAAGGTCAGATATAAAGATGGTCCACTGGAAACCAGGACAGATCTTTTTAATACTAATAAAAAGTTTCCAACATATAAATATTTCAGTATTTTCTTTTAATTTTCTTAACTTTCATGTATAACAAATGCAGCACAACTCAAGAGAAACACACAATGCTGAGAAGCTCCTTAGAAAGCTCACACTTGATCACTAATGTTTCAGTTTGCAGACTGCACTGTGCCTGTCCCAAACATTAATGACAATAAACAAGCATTCTGGGATAACAGATCTAGACTATTTCCAGCACCTGAACTACCTCACCATGACACTCCCCAAGGTACAGAGCAGATTTTTTCCTCCAGAGTTTAAAAATACATTATTTTGTTCTGGATCATTCTCTCCATTGTACTGTATTCCTTCAGAAAACTTGAATGAACAAGCATCAATCACTGTTGATGCTGTTTGTACATTGCCACACAGAAAAGTAAGTACCATCACATTAAACTTTGCAGTGACGATTCGCAACTTACATCATTCAGGGGCAACAATCTTCCCTGAGATGTTACAAACAAAAAAAAAAAAAAAAAACCAAAAACAAAAAACACAACACGGAAATCAGGGCTAGATTCTTCTAGCCTCCAGTGAGGACAGGCTTCTTACCTCCAGTAAGAATGGGCTTCAGAACCAAATGGCAATACCCCCATTTTTAGGGCACAGATGAGGGGACATCTTCACTCCCCTTCCTTTCTCAAGCCTGCCCCTGACAACTGCCAGAATGCAAAAGGAGCAAGAACAATGAAACTACATGGATATTTCCATTCCTACCCAGTAATTTCAAGAATCCTGATGTAAAGTCAAGTAGGTGCAAAGGCAAGACCACCAGGAGCCTGCCTACAAAACCCATTCAAGCACAATCACAAAAAGCTTCAGACAGGTCTTAATAACCTTCCTTAGTTCACAGGACTTAATCTACAACTAGCCTACAGCAGGAAGTGATTACTACTTGCCCATAAAATGTAAGCAAAAACACATAAGAAAGCTTTCCAAACTGCTAACAGGTACTGTTTTGCACCATGAAGTGCCTGGAGCAGATCTAAGGTAAACGGGAAAGCCCAGCAATGCCTTAAGCATGAAAACCTTAAAGCAAAGAAAGTCAAATACCAGGCAGCAGATCACATCAACTCCTAGATACCTCATTGCAAGCTATACCAACACCTTTTACCTACTTCCTACATTAATCACAAAAATAACCACTTTTATACACAGTCGTATAAAACTTTTCTTTAGGCTAGAACAATGGACAGTAATAGTCTTTCACGCAATTCTAGAAATTGGACTTTCCTTCCACATTTGGCTGTGGGAAGGGCTGAACTAAGAAAAACAATGACTACTCAAGTGCTGGAACATAAAGAGCAGCTATATTAAACAGGGGAAAAGACAGACAGACCTCATGTGTGCACAAGTGAAGGCTTTTTATTCCTACCTCATCACTTTCATCTACTTCAATACCACCATCTTTGTCATCATCCATTTGCTTATGGATCATGCGGAGAGCTTCTAGGCTGAATCTGTCCTCCTCAGTAAAGCACGGTGGGCTGAGTGAACTGCAGGGATCTAAAGTGAGGAGGGGAAAAAAACAAAACAGAAATATTAGCTACCGTAATTCTAGAATATAAAGCTCCTAAGAGAAAGGGCTTAAATTTCTGTATGTGTACATGTACTTCACTGCACATAGCCAGCAGGTCATGGATGTCAAATTTAGCTGTAAAATAATAAGGCGGCGGGGGGGAAGCAGTGCAGAGTGGAGAGAATCAGGGGGTTTTTTATCCAGGAAGGAAGACCAAAGAATAGTCTGGAATAGGTTGACTCATGGCTTTTTTTTTTTTCCCCGCCCCATAGCTGCTATCTCCACCTTTTCTTCTACCTATCATCCACCCTTTAGTAATGTAATCACTGCAATAGCAAGTGAAGTCACTGCATTTTCCAACCTCCTTTCTGAAAGCCTAGGCTAAAAAGAGCAGTGGAGGAAGAGGAAAAAATTGTCATGTAGTAGCTTCACAAACAAAGGGGTGGTAACCACACTGCATATCAAGTTCAAAGTACAGAGTACTGCTGAATGCAAAATATTTAAGAAGGGCTGCAAGAGAAGAAAGCACACCACAAAGAAAATTAAACTGATAACAATACATAATATCTCAGTCCTGTGTGCTCTGATCAAAAACAGCAGAGTCACTGTGGAGCAGGATTCTGGGTCAAAAATAGTACATTTTTATTTGCATTCATTACTGAAGGCTCATGATTTGTGCACATCTGATGGCTCTGGTGTCACCATGTCAGATTTTAATATCTCTGTTCTTCCCCTTCCACAAAGCACATGCCAAATGCTGCGAAATTCTACAACGCATGATGATCAACCGTCATTAAAGGTCCTTCATAGACCTTGGCATTAACTAATAGCTAGCTATTTCATTAATGCTGATGTATCGAACACCACAAAGGACAGAAGGTGGAGAAGGATACAGAAATCATTTTTCGAAAGTTCGGCCTTAATAAGACAGTGACTTCCCACTGTAATAGCCATTACAAAAAAGCATTGACTAGTCCCATAAACTGGTACACTCCATTTCAACCATATCAATGCAAATACAAATTGAGGCAGCATGAGCAATTTTGCTTCTTCTAGTCTATCAAAGGATTAAGCTTTCATGTTACTACAGAATTTATTAAAGGCTCATTTATATGAGTAATGAAAAGGAAGCACATATAGCAACAGATAGGATCAAGAGTTTGCTCAGAAAAATGAATGTATTGCATTAGTATTTCCATACCAATTGAGATGGCATGAGTCTGCTTTTCTGTCTTTATTATAAATTTTAAAATAATCAAAAATAATGGATGCTGGTAAGACTCATCTTGCTTAAGGCTACAAAGCAGAAGTACAAAAGTAGCAGCCATGGCATAGCTGGAATCTCAGATGCATATTAACAGGACTGATCCCTACAGCTAGGCATGAGTCAATGCATTCTTACTTTATACACCAGTTTTATTATACAGGAGTTAACAGTTACCTGTTATCTGTGCCCATGTATCAATTAAAAATAAAGAAAACACACAAACAAGAACACCACAAAAAAAACCCCAAACACACAGAAAAAAGAAACCAAACACCTCACTGACAGTGCTCCAGAACTGAGAGATGCTGTTTTTAGAACCACTTCGTATAAATCAGAAAGACAGATTACTACACATTAAACCAGGCCAACCTCAAATAGTTTTCAGCTTTGGAATGCAACCAACGGCTCTTGAAAAAAGTAAAACAGTAATTTTTTTACATTAAAAAAAAAATCTATTTTATTTGTCCACCTTTGTTTCATTAGAAAAGGTTTAATTTGCACAACTCAGACTTCAGATTTTTGCCTTGCAATGAAAAAGTTACTGTCATTGGGGTGTCTAAGGACTTTATCCCTCTAATACAGAGTACTTGGTGTAGAAAGGCTTCCCTTGCAATAGTAATGACTCACCTCAAAGTCCTGCTAATGATTAAATTCCAATAGCCACAAACAAAGAATATGACACTACTCTAAATAGAGTAAGATATCAGAAGAACCATCTTTGTGCTGCAGGATTAGATCTACACTATATTTTAAGGTAGAAGAAAGCGTAATTGTCAGAACAGATAAACAGGTCCTTCAAACACACCCAACTTTCTCTAATCTGTAATTAGTTCTATTCTTACATAGAAGAAAACATCAGATAAAGTGTTCACATAGTTTGCAAGCATCGACTCAAATGCTTTTCTGTTTTTTTCAGCTGAAAGCCCAGCTTTTCAAATCAAAAAGGTTTTCTCAGAGTACATTTTCTCAACACTGAGATTGATCAGTTTCTTCAGAGTACTTATTTATCTTAAATATGCCCTTTTTGGTTATTTAAGAATGAAGGTGCTTTAAAGAGCTATGGCTTTTCTTGAGAGAAGTAAACAGGCTGCTTGTGCTTTGGATGTCCCATGTGCTGGCTCCAGCAATATTTGATCTCGCTCTTAAGACACGATACAGTTCAAATTGCTCCTTTTGGGATCAAGAAACATGGAGTAGGACCATATCTTGACTGTAATAATAAAAATTAAACCCCTCTCAACAGAATCCAGATATACCATCAAGCTTATTTACGTATGGTAAAATTAAACATTCTCACACTGACAACACTTGTCATCCCCCTCTTCAGAGAACAATTTCAAAGCAAAAACAAATTACAAAGCCACAGCCTAAAAAATAAGTGAAATGCATTTCACAAGCATATCTAAAGGGCCCTACCAAATCCAAAAACAGCTGATGGAAATTCAATAATCTGCAACTTTGCAGAAGATTCTAAAATGCAGTATTTTGTCTCACTTGCACAGCAGAAACAATTCAAATTAATACTAGATGAAATATGGTTAGAAATTTCTGAAACACTCAATTAATATAAAAGCCAAGAGGAAAAATTTCAATAAACAGTAAGCACCATAAAAATAAGCCTGAGGCCCCGCAACAAATTGTAAGACTAGTTATTTTTCACTTTGAATCCACCCTATTAAGGGTGTTCTGGGGTTCCAACTCTTCTATTGTATTTTAAGGACAAACTTAATTTAGTGTCTGGACCAATTTCTCTCTCCTAGTCTGGCGTGTTGTCATAAATACACTTAATCAAAAATCATCATGACAGGAAAGAGCACAGAGATGATACCAAGAAGTTCACTCAAGGAGTGAACTTGATAGCTTGGAATTTCACCCTTCCTTTAATAAACAGCACAGAAGAATTAGCAAAGCAAACAAAAGAGGTACAGTTTAGATGAGGTGGACTAGAGGCATACAAGCACACCATATGTCACTCTAGGCAGGACTTACTTCACAACCCAGTTTTTAACATTGCTTGGAAGTGAGGAACTTTCAGAACTTCTGGTCATGATAAGGAGAAAATTTGTTACTAAAAAATTAAATGTCAGATTGATGGCTCAACAAACTTGGCAGAGGCTTTTGAACCAAACCCTCCTCCTGCCTTGAGTAGCTCAGTAACTGCCTCTTAGCTCTGCGGCAAGAGGAGAAAGTAGTCTTGACCAGTCCAGGGAGCCACACAAAGCCATGGGTACAGACCAGTTGCATGGAGACCGTTTGATAATGAACCAAGTACAGAGTTATCCAACCCTTTATACAGGAAACTGTATTTACATATAAGCAGAAAGTAACACTTAGCACTTTCTTCTTCTTTTTCCCCTCCCTTGCTTTTCTTTTTTTCTTTTCCCTCTTCTCTGTTTTTCAATGAGGCTAAAATAAGTCGAGACACATGAAAAACTTCAGTTCAAAATTATCCTAAACTTTAGAATCATGGCTTTTTCATCCCATCTCTTGAAGGTAAGTTAAGAAGGAGCTAAACTTACAAAGTGATGCTGACAACACAAGCCATTAAGGAAAATTAATTACACCAATATATGTTAAAGTGTTCATGTCAGCAAAGCCCTTGAAATTTATTTTAGGAATACACCATTAGAAATCGTTCCAAAGCAAAAGGGTATATGCACCTCGCAGTCTTTCACCTATCCTGCATTTACTTTTCCCTAAACTGTTGTGACCATAACAAACTTCAGAATGAAAAGGACTGACAGACCAACAAATAGCTAATAATCCTGCAGTTCTCTCACGCACCCCCTTTAAGCATATGGACACCGGAGCATAAAAGCTGTGACTGTGCCAAAGCCTGTGTCAGAGGGACCCTAGCCAAGTGTTTGCAGTTCCAATTTGGCCTCCAAAGCACCAGAGCCCTTAAGTCTTTTCCATGCCTCAAAGAGCCTTTTAAAGAATACAGGGACACGGGATTTTCAGAGGTACCTGGAACCAGACACACACCTGCAAATTTACAATATAAATTAGTTCACTCAAAGCAGCTTAGCAGTTGGGAGTTATTTGGAGAGATTGGCTACTACACATCATTTTTGTTCTGTAAGGTTGTTCAGTGTTCACCAAGAAGGAAGAGCACTTTTTTTATGCTAACATATGGTAGTCCTATGGAAGTCCACAGTGTTTCTGTGACTGCTTTTTTCTGATGAATTCAGGAGAGTACCATGTTCTGCTAGTTTTATGATTCCTTATTCCTAAGAAGCCATCTGGGATAAAGGGAAGCCTCACAGAAAAGGCAAGCACTACACACAAATGTCAGCTTCCTATGTACATACTCTCAGCTTAAAATAACTATATTTCAGCAAGCCATGATAACATAAGTAGAATTTCTTTCCATTTTCCAGAGCCAAAGCAGGTGGCCACAATATTCCCACTCCCTGCCAAATGTATCTTCATCTAACTAGGATTTCTATTTCCTCACATTTCTTGTGTGCTTTAGTTTTACACTGTACTTTAATACATTACAGTTTCTTCATCCATTCAATATGATTCCTTTCAAGGCAAAAAAAAAAAAAAAACAACAATCTGTAAGTGAACAATGATTTTTCAAAGACCTGAATACAAATCTGAATGTCAGGTACAGTAGGGATTACTGAAATTACTGAAAAGCAAGTGTTTTCAAGAATTTCACCAGATGTTCAAAACAGCTATTCACAGTAAAAACAAGAAACACGTTGCTTTTATCTTATATCCTTACATAAGGTGTCATTAAAACCTTCAAATGCTTGAAGAGACAGCCTCAGAGTGAGCTTTGTTTAATCTTTCAATTAAAAGCTCCCAAAGCAAATCACTCCTACTCTTAATAATTAAACTCCTCCATATGGCAAGTAGGCTGAGCAGGATATAACAGTTAACTTGACAATGTCATTTGTGACACTTATTTAAATGATCAGAGTGGAAAAAATAAAGTTCATCAATTGCAGCACATCTCTCCACTAAAAACATTTAAAAAAGCAGACAAAATTTTTACAGCAAGGGCAGAATACACTTATCTTCTAATCACAACACTGATGTTACTTAAGTGATCTTCCTGAAGAGAAAAACGCAATAATACTAATGACAGCAGAGGAAGGGAGTGCAACAGGAAAGGAGATTCAGGACATTGTTGTCGCCAAAGAATTTAAAAACAAAGTTTCACATTAAGCTTTTCTGCTACTTCATATCAGAAATTGAGGTAATTTCTGAAATTGTGTTTATAAACTCATGCAGTAACAACAGATAAGATGGAACTCCAGACTTTAAAGTCTGGTATCTGAAGCACTTTTTACTGAATACATGTGTAATGCTTAATGACTGGCAACACTTCAGTTAATTTAAAAAACACCACCACAACTATTTGCGGTTGAGTTCCATGAAAGCTGCCATAATTCTTTTAAAATCCACTAAACATCCTTGAATTAAAAAAAAATAACATTTCAAATAACCTTAAAATAAATCATTACTACTTCAATATGTATACAAGTGATCTTTGCATGAGATCCAAACCTAGCTTTGTCACTATTGAGAAGTGTCCATATATTCTGATATTTCAGTATCTTTTAATGTATGCAAATTGTTTTTTCCCCACATAGAAACATGAAACTTGATGAGGCAAGAAAGGCTTTGATTTTTCCTTAAATCACCATTAGCTCATCTCTGTTTTCTCCACACCCACAAAAAAGCTGTCTAATTCTGAACTTAAATTTCAAAAAAACAAAAAAAAACACCCCACAGTGAAATCAGAGGTGGTTATTTAAAGCAGAAATACAGTTAAATAATGCTATTAGAAAAATCAAGTGTTAAGACAGGTTTTGATTAACACTTTTCTCATCTTTCTTAGATAAAAAGTTTTGAAACAAGCTGCAGAACAGCAGACACTGTAAACCTTCTGATCATCTGTTAAGACATTCAAAACATCATACATTATCTTAGAAAACTATTTAAGAACTTCATAGCAATAAAAATGTTTACTCAAAGGAAAAGATACAAAAGTAATTCTCTAGAGAATTAAATGTTATGTCACATTTAATTTTGCTGTGGTTTAAACGCATTAAAAACAGCTATCCCAAATCAGCAATGCTTGCTTAAAAAGGAAGTTACAAAAAGGGGTTTCAATACATTAATCCTGTCAAGGATTATTCTGACAAGACAAAGTGGCAGTATAAACACCTCATTTAGACTGTTAGAAAATTAATAATTAAGTTACAACACTGCTCTGACTACACAAAAAAAAAAGTCAGGAACATGGATTCATGGCTTTTCCATCTCCTTCCCACACCCTCCCCGAGCAATGACACAGTTTGAAGGGAAGAGGAAGTTGGACAATTATTGTATACAATGGTCAAAGTTGACTGATTTAGAAGAGGAACGCCTGCCAACCCTAACAAAGCAGGGTGAGAGGAAACTGGGAGATGCATCTTACGCAAGCCATCGAAAATTCTCTGGTTTTGCCTCCTTCCAACCTTACTTGTACTTTAACGATACTTCTATACAAACCTACAAACACGTATCAATATTCAGTTAAAAAAAAAAAAATGCCTGGTGTCTGATACCTACTCTCAGCAAGGAAAGGAAAAAATAGGAAAATACTGAAAAAAAATAGGAAAATAGGAAAGTCTGTCTCAATTTATATTTATTAGTACAAGGTCAAGAAGGCAAATATTTAATGCAGCTTAAAGTCTAAGTTTTCATCTATGTATCTTACTTTGGTAGTGAAGACTACTGAATGCACCTTTAAAAGGGCATGATGTACTCTTTGCACGTGAGAGTAATTAACAACATCTAAAAACAGAATAGCTCCAAGAAAAAACAAATTTACATAGGTTCAAAGATGACCTAAATTCATAACTTCACCTGGAATAAAAACACACGCGTAACTCAGACAAAATGAACAAGACAGTCGGTATTTTTGCCTTACATCCCCTACATGTTTAGAAGTTACAGCTCTAAAGAAACAGGACTGAATTTACTATTTGAATTTATTTGTCAAGAGAACATTAATTAAGCTGATGAAATAAACTACAGATGTGTATTCATATATATTCAGTGACAATTAACGCATAACACACATCTAAGCACATATAACAACATACACCCAAGCTTTTTATATATTTTAGGTCTGTGTCATGGTTCAACCCAAGCCAGCAACTAAGCCCCACACAGCTGCTCACTCACTACCCCATGGCAGGGTAGGGGAGAGAATCAGAGGAGTAAATGTGAGAGAACTCATGGTTTGAGATAAAGACAGTTTAATATGCAAAGCAAAAGCCGCGCACACAAGCAAAGCAAAACAAGGAATTCATTCACCACTTCCCACGGGCAGGCAGGTGTTCAGCCATCTCCAGGGAAGCAGGGCTGCATCACGCGTAACAGTTACTTGGGAAGACAAATGCCATCACTCTCAACGTCCCCCCCCTTCCTCCTTCTTCCCCCAGCTTTCTATGCTGAGCATGACGCCATATGGTATGGGATATCCCTTTGGTCAGTTGGGGTCAGCTGTCCCAGCTGTGTCCCCTCCCAACTTCTTGTGCACCCTCAGCCTTCTCACTGGTGGGGTAAGGAGCAGCGAAGGCCTTGACTCTGTGTAAGCACTGCTCAGCAATAATTAAAACATCCCTGAATTATCAACACCATTTCCAGCACAAACCCAAAACCTAGCCCCATGCTAGCTACTATGAAGAAAATTAACTCCATCCCAGCCAAAACCAGCACAGTCTGGCTAGTTCTTTTCTGCTGTTCTAACAACTTTCTCCCTTTTCTAATGTCAGAAAGCTGAAAAAGAATGAAAAAGTATATCCCTGATCATATACTTCAATCTGCCCAAGAATTTGTCAAATCTTAAGGAATAACAGTAGTATAGAATTTAAGTCACTTTCTTAATTTGGTCAGGAAATCAAAAAAAAACGATTTATAGGTGACCTTCAAATGACTGAAATATGTCTGTGTGATTTCTGAAGCAGACTTCCTAGTAACTGTTTTCAAGATGAAACAACCCTCATCATCTTGCTTGGAATTCCATGCTTGTTAACACCTCTGCTGTGCATTAATCTGGAAGCCTGATCTTTAGCCTCCTGGTGAAAGTGTATAGTTAATATCCAGTGTACTAGTTTCTATTCAGATATGGCTCAAAAGCAAAGCAGAGTGTGAGCCACTAAATTCATTTCTGGAAGACAGTGATCTGCAGAATACAACCATCATGATAATATAGCTAATAATTTAAAAGTTTACAAACTCCTTTCATGCTGAAATGTTAGTTCACAATTTCTTAGAATGAAAAAGAACAGGGGGCACTTGAAAAGAATTTTACCACTTCACATAATTTTTTTTTTTAAGTTTAGTAAAATGGCATAAAAAGTTTTACAGATGTTGTTTTAAGATAAAAAAAAGCATCTTTTAAGACCTAAAACCTTACACTTTCAAATAAACTTAAATATGTTAAAATTATAACTTGTGTATTAAAGTCGTAGTAATTATCTGCTTATAAAATTATATATATCTTTAAACTTATACTTTTAATCATACCAGTTTTTCGTCCGATATATTTGTTTCCACATGTGATTCATAATCATATCCTATATCCATGAATCAGGCATGTAAGCATGACATTGCTGACATTACTGAATTACTTCAGTCTTCTACACCATCTGATCTAGTACGTATATTATTAACTGTTCTAACCAAGGAATCAAATTTAATCCTCTGTGAGCACCATCTGTAGCATCGTCAGTTCCCTCAGAGTTCCTGTAACAACATGTTGTCAGGATGTATTTATACTTTAGGAGAGCATATCAGAATTATACAACTGAAACCTAAATTAAAAATATGTAACTTTGTACTTACAATAAAGGAAGCTTAGAATCAGGGCATTTTTATTTTTTAAATACACAATCTGTTAAGTTTCCAGCATTTGAGTATTAAATTTGTCAGCCTATGCAATGTTTACACTTTCAGAAATGCAAAGGCACTGAGTGCATAAATTCATTTTATTTAATCAATAACACCGTAATGAAACACTTCCTTTTAGCACCATTCAACATATCAGTGATTTTAAGGATGTATAGATATCAGTTTCTTTAAATAGTCCTGTTAGCTTCTGTGAAGATTCAGTAGTGCAGATTGCTATCTAGTTAAGGACAACCCTACTTCCAGAAGCTTACATGAACTGCTTTGCAGTTAGCACTCACATCCAATTCCAGCTTGCACAACTGCCAGCTTTGCCCCTACTAATATGCTGCTAAATATTTTTCTCATGATGAATTTCACCAAGTGATAAACTGGGCTGACAAATCTACTGATGGTGTCTCAGTTCACCTTGGCTTATTTGATACAAATAAGATCTAAAGAGACCTTTAAAAAAAAAAATTCAACATGTAAAAAAATTACAGTCACACTTCTTTGGATGTAATATATCATCATTATGTTATTGCTCAAACTTAACCCAGATAGTGATATTTACAATTATCAGAATGTTAGAATAAACCACAGTTGCACATATCTTAGATACACCTTGGTTGATACCATTTTGATAAACGTGTTTTGGGGCCCATGAAAATAGTAGCAAATGGTATCGTTTTCCAATATGTATTCCTTAGCTGTTGAAGTTGTCAATAAAATAGAAGCCAGTTCTTACACAATGAGCACACACTGAACACTCCACACTGTGCCCAAAGTCATGCACTGAAATCACGCAGAGTAGAAAAAGAGGAAACTCAGTTCAATTAAACAAGAACTCCAAAACTTAGAGTAGGTCATGTAGTGTTAGAAAGAATTATCTCTGATTCTGTTTAAAAATATATATATATAATTCATACTACAAACACATGGCTCTTCCTAAAAAATGTTAGCTAGAATTTGCATATGAGTTTAAAAGTACTAGTCTTCCACCTCTAGAAAAATCTCAAGAGGTCACATTCAAAGGAAAACCGTAAGGTTCCTGAACACTCTACATTTGCCTGAACAATGCACATTGCCAAATACTGCTTGTACAGCTTCAAATACAGTCAGTTGCTCCCAAACAGCATGAGCATATTCAGGATGTGAGGAAGAGCCAAGGCAATAATTTCACACATGCTCTAAAACAGAAGCAGCCAAAGACTAATGCTAAATGTGTTCCTAACTGTTCATGCCCTCACCATTCATTCCTGTCCCCTTACTATCCCCTTCCTTGTACCAACATAAGCACATTCGTGCAATCATGCTGCAGGAAGACTAAGGAAACTAATTCTGCCTGAATTGGTTCTCTATATGCCTGCACAAACACTTGTGACAGCAAAGGCACAGAGGGAGGAAGAGGAAACCCATGCAGAAGCAGGCAGAACCACACTTTATAGCCAATGCTGCTGGTAAACCCTGGTCCTGACATGTCCCACATTACAACTGAATCTAGCCAGCACCGCAGTCGGTGAGCAATAAACTGAAAAATGGAATTAATGCCATGGAACAACATCTACACTACCTGGGCGGAAAACTCCAGCTCCTTTTTTTAGATTATTGTTTTCTCTAATAGGAAGCACAGGATAAAAAAGCTGTGTCTTAGACTACTTGCTGCAATTAACACCTATCAAGTGGAAAATTTATCTACATATTTACCTGCAACAAGTTAACATCATGGCTGGACTTCAAATACAACATTGAATTCTCTACTTGAAGCAATCTGTGTTTTTTCAAGGAGATTTTGTGGCCTATAAAACCTAAAACAGACTCTTGTAACACAATAGCAGGAGTTGGAATAATAGCAAACAAATAAAACACTCCACAAGATTTGACAAAACAGTTTCTAACACCAGTGCTGGCAAGCTCAGAATTTGTCCTTTCTCCAAGGCTCCCCCCACAAGCCTAGAGAAGTCACATGCTCCAGAAGTAGCCTACTTTGGCTGCAGTCAGCCCACATCATACACAGTAGGTCTTCAGAGACACCTCATCTCTACAAACTTACACTAGCAAGCTCAAGGTGCCTGCTAAGTGCATGTCTGTCCCAAATATTGCTATAATTTAGGTAGTTCTTTCATTCAAGCTCAAATTTTTTGACTAGTTTCCAAAAGCTAGAAGACAGAACATGCATTGAGAATTCAATACACAGGACAGTAAGAAAGCAACATAACAGGAAATGTCCCAAAGCTGACAAACTCTGACACGTGGCTACATAAACCCAGTGAGTTTGGCTTCAGGTTTTTTTGTTTTGTTTAGAGGCTTTTTAAAATTTTTATTATTGGCAGCACAAGACAACAGTTTTCTTAAGAGAAGAACAGCCAGGAAGATACTTATGGAAAACTCCAAGTAAAAAAGAAAAAGGTATAAAGATCTTTTAAAATTTAGCATTGTGACAATTGGGGTTACAACCAACCAACTGTAAAAGAATATTGGTATATCTTTAAAGGTAACCAATTACATTAAGAGATACATAATCTACTCTTAAGTCCTCAGTTACATCCCAGTGTATGTTCCTGACATACATTGGGAAAAATCAAGATGAAATAAAGGGCAGTAAGCTTTTCCCAGAGAATGACTACTTTTACTTACAAGAGTCATTACAGGTACTTTATGACATATATACATACAGCATATGTAAACATAACATTTCAACATATATTTTAAAGTCTTGCGTAAGACTTTAAACACTAATATTGATTTGTATCTATCAGATGTGAAAAGGCTAAAGCATGAAAAATAATATCCTCTTTTTTTTTTTTTTTTTTTTTTTAACTCTGTTGGACACATACTGCAAATGAAACCGGGTATCTCATGCACAGAATTACCAAAGCTTCTGTTGCTATTTGCTCCCTGCAACAGACAGTAGAAAAACAGGCACACAGCCAAATTCCAACAGACATAAGTGTTTCCGCTACATTACGTTTTTTAATACATCAAATATCACCACATACCAGCAGTACATCATTTTCAATATCAAAAACAAAGTAACTTCCAAAAGTTAAAAAAGCCACCTGCCCATCATTAAGCATAAGCAAAAGCAAACCAGTACCATGAAAGATTAATTCTACTTCAGTACATTCAATTAGATCCCATTTTCAAAAACCCCAGTAAGTTAATTTCACATGAGACATTTCTGTTTCTGTGCAAAATGGAAGAAATTCTACAAATAGAACAGAGAAAAAACACTTTTACTAAATTTGGATTGTTTCCAAATATGTTGGGATTTCTGTCTTGTTGTTAGGTTTTCTATTGCTGGTTTATGGCCTCCATCGACAATAAAACACATCTGAAGTTCTTCCTTAGCATCTCAAAGAGAAGCATGTTTTGTAATACTATTCTACTTTGTCATTTTGCTTTGGTTTAATCAAATGTAAGGAACATACATTCTATAGGCTTTATCTCCAAGGTCTATTCTCATGCCCTAAATGCAATACCCGACAAAGTTAACATCCAAAACCCAACTATTCCATGTCAGCCACACCTGTCAACCAGCATAAATGTTTTAATTTTTTCTATGTTAACACAATGATTTGTAGGTTATAAATCTTCGCTTTAAATCTGTTTTTGTCTGTAACCCTTTTAAAGTAATTTTTATACCATCTGCTTGGGGGCAGGGGGACAATGTTTTTCTATTCTGCATTTCTGAGGAATACTGAGCACAATCAATATGCGGCTGATACCAGAAAATGGGTAACACAGTTATGCCTTATTCTCCATAACAGTGAGCTGCACTCTATTTACTCTATTAAAACAAAGGAAACTGTTTGCTCCTTTCATTAAGTTTCATTTCTTTAGTAATATTTAAATTAACTCATATAAAGTTAACACATGGAGAAGTTTCTAGTTAACATGAAAACAGATAAAAGCACTCTTCTGACATTTAGAATGTTTGCTGAAGTTCTCCTCACACAAGTTTTACTACCAATACCAAATCAAACCCAAGCGACATTACCTCTAAAATTGTAAAACAAAAAAGTGTTTTTAAACTGACTTGGTTAACATTATAAAAAAATTAATCAAAAGATTTCAAACTAGGAGAATACACTCAGAAAAACTCCACTCGGGAAACAACATTAACCAAAAGTCTTAAACACATGCTTAGGACAGATCAAAGAACAGCAGCATTTGTATATGTGACAAAGATGGGGCTATTACAAGAAGAGAACTGAATCCAACCTTGAAAACCATGATTTTAACATGTTACTTTAAAGTGGTAGCATCAAAAATTGAAAGTTTAGTACACTCACCATATTGTAAGACAACAGCTTTCTTGTAGGCTTATTTTCTCACTTCCTTTACCTATGATAACATTCAAACAACCAACACCAGACAGACTATGCTACTGAGCCACTACCCTACTAGCTTAGCAATTAAGTTCTCAATTTTTCCTTCCTTTCTTTTCTTTAAAATTTAACTTTGGTATCTAAAACACTAAGATTTATTTAAAGGAGGAAGTGTCAAGGCATTAAAGAAAAAAGTCTTCCATCTAGGCATATCAGAAATACAATTTGAAAACTTTCTTTTAAACAAGTCTACAAATTTACTTCTCTGTGAGCTACTAATTCCCTATTTCATGCAAGATAATACTCACTCTCAAGAAACAGTAAGCTGTTAAATGTTTTGAGTCATAAACTCTTCATCTTTTTCTCACTGCAGTAACAGGAAATAAGTCTATTTTCTGCTCACATGCCTTCTTGAACTCAGTTGACTGAAAGAACCTTTCTACATTTCACCTGGTTTCTCTCCAAAGCCTACTGGTTATTATTCATACGTGATGGTCTAACTCATTAATAACCACCAGGCAGAAAAATCCTTTCAAAAATGCACATTCTGAAGTACTTAAACTGAACCAAAACATTAAATATCTTCTATACAGAAACAGATTATAGTTTTGCAACAAGCCAACAGACAAGCTACTATATTCAAGTAACTTTTTTCTGAAGTGTTGCATTGTTTGACCATATGTATACACATGAACACACACATACTCAACCTTTTTTTGTTTTGGAGGCTCATTTTGAATCCATTAATACTACATGCTTTTACTACTTTTGTCTTCCAAATCTTGTGCTCAATAAACTTGTTCAATTTTATTAGGATTAAAACAAAACAGAGTTTCATTCCTACATAATTTCAAGATGATCACTGATTTTCAGGAAGCTGGGCTTGTTTAGTCTTTTGAAGAGAAGGCTAAAGTGGTCTAATAGTAGCCTGCAGCTAACTACTTGACAGCAGATAGAAAACCATCCTCACTAGAGGCAGACCATATAACATGGGCTGACAGTCAAATTATGCACTGAGAGGGTCAGATTAGGAACCCTTTTTGCTAGGAGGAGGTTGCAGCACTATTGGAAGCTACTCAGAGGATGTGGAGTCTTCACACTTAAAGGCTTTCAGGAGCTGGCCAGATGACCCGTTCTTCCCATGGTAACATTCTTGCTTAAAGCTCAAGTTTGACATCCAGGGGTTCCTTTCAATCAGCATCTCTATCATCTCATTTGAAAGGCAGATTCTAGAATAACAACTGCCCCCAGTACTGAGGGCTCCAACTCACAAATACAAATAAAAATGTAATACCAGTAGTCATACTTATTTATGAAATCTTAATTGTATCCTCACTGTATGATCCTAGGATGCTCCTAGAAAGCATGCTGTTGTAAAGAAGTTTCTGACCCCACCACATTTTCATCCCAAAGTATTAAGTAAATATCTAACGATTACAAACAGAAGAAAGAACAAGGCAGGCCTGAAGTAACCCTTGGAAAACCCTGACCAAATCCCAAATGGGATCTTACAGCATTGACATCTGTGCACAGGTTTTACTGCCTTTCAGTGTGTGTATGTATTCATGTCAATAGTAACAAATTTTTGTATGCATGCATACAAATCAGCTTCTTAGAAATACTTTTGCAAAATCTGCATGTTTTTACCATCACATCACTTCAAACCAATACACTGTACATAAGGAAGAGATAGGAGTTTCAGCAGAACTTAAGGCATGATGAAAGACAATAAAGAGAACAAGGTGTCAAGAATTGGTACCCCTGTAGAAGCCCAGCACTTGAAAATAGGGTGAGAACCATTCAGAAGAAAGAATTAATCACAACTAGAATAGGCATGTTCGTTCAAGAATTAGTTTGTTTTTTTTTAAACTACGTTATGTTGTATAACATTGCTTTGCAACTTGTAGTTCCATAAGAACTACTTTTTACATTAAGAGACATTCTGTATGCACAATCATACAAAGGCAAAAAAGCTAAAATTCTACTTTACATGGCCTAGCCCCAAATAAATGGCAACACATACTTTTAAGTGAGATATCTATTGTAAAAGTCTATGCATTTGTGCCATGGCTAAAGCAAAAAAAAAAAAAAAAAAAACACCACAACACACCACACGCCCCCAAAACTTTCTGATACTGTTAGTTTTCTAAAGTTCCAATAAGATTCAGTGTTGTTTTGGTAAGAAGCCTCACCTTTCCCTTCAGCAATTGAAAAAATGAGACATTTGAGATTCTCTAGGGATGAACACCTAAAAAAATAAGGTTTAATGGCTTTATTGACACCTACAGAACCTTAAGGCTAAAAATTGAGAAGGGTTAACAATTTTCATATGCAGAAGGAAAAAGGGAGAAAAGAAAAGGTTGTTTCAAAATGTTTTCCCCATTTTTATGAGCAGAAAAAGTAATTTATGAAAAAGTATTACATAAGTTGCTGCACTACAACCACAATCTTGATCAAAAGTAAGACTCAAGATGTTCTTAGCGAAGTTGCAGTCAACAGCAGGGAGAAGGGAAAAGGGAAAGAGAAGGGGGTGGAAAAGGCAGAAAAGGAGATAAGATAGTAAATCATTTTTACTGATCTACTTAGAGCAGGGTAACAAAAGCACCTTACAAAAACAGTCAATATATTCACAAAAAATAATTATATGTAACCTTAGATTTCACACATATTTTGACTGGAAAGCTGTAGAAATGTTTGCATATATGAAACACACTAATGCAGAGAAGCAACCAAAATCAGATAAATTGAAGTGAAATTAAGGAGATATGCAGAATTAATGCAACCAGCACCCTGAAAAGGTACCCAAATCTATTCCAATAGAGTTCAGTTCTTAAACTGAAAGAAGTTCTACCTCAACAGGAAAAATACTGAGCTCAGAGCTCATTTGTGTGTAACTACCCATGGCAATACCTTGCAGAAGGTGCAAACCCTGAAGCAAATTCAGGGCTTAAACAGAACACTCCAAGAAGAATTCATTCCAACCTTTTCTGGACAGCATCAGCTGTTCCATGTAATCGCACACTGAAATTGAGTACTTTTTATTGAAAGGTAGGCTTTAATGCAATTAACTAAAACCTTTTTGTCTTACGCTTGCCAGGAATAGGTTACCTAGTAAGTAGAGCTATTAATATTTTTAAGTAGCAGTCCTTAAATCAGTCTCAAGCGGCAAACTGATAGAAAAATCAACATATCAAACATTAAGTTTACTAAATTTACTGGTGTAAACAATTGCAGGTTTCATTGTGCTTGCTTTTTTTTTTTAAATGTACAAAGTTTGAGAATAAAAAAGCAAATAGGTAATGTAAATTACTGGCAGGAAACTTTAATATCTGCACTGTGTAAAAGGTTCTTTGGTTTTCTGTTGCCTTTTTTTTAAAGGTGTAATTATTTCAACCCAAGTTTTAATAAACAAACTTAAATACTGGAGTTCTTTAAATTCCCTTGTTTCATACAAGATCACACAGCTACTGATTTACTGATCCCTTGCAAAGGATTATCTGTTGTAGAAAAAACCTGATTAATAGAAACGAATTCTTTTAACTTGGCAATTAAAATAAATATTATACCACTATCTTAAAGCCATAGACAAGATTGCAAGACTACTAGATTGAGGCAAAAATTAAGTATCTACTATTTCAAGTACAGAATGCCAAAAACTTGCAGAATTTGTTAAACAAACAAAAAAATTACACACCCAGCTCCAGAACATGCATTTTCACATACTTTTACTCTAAAAGCAAGTATTCCATTTATTCTAAAAACAAGTAACAAGTAATTCCTGCCTACTCTCTATAAAATGCAACATCATATATACACTTTTTTTTTTTTAAAAAAAAACTCCTTAAATGAACACAAGCACACAATTTTCTTACCTGAAAGGGTTTCCTATCTGCAGGCCAATTTGAAACAACTCCAAAAAGAGACAGCAAGAGGATGACAGCTGTCATAAAAGGAGATAATCTTTTATATGTTTAAACACCCACTTGCACTTTTCAGATTAAATCAGCATGTCAGAATTGTATACTTCATGTATGCACAAAAAACAGGACACTCATGAGGGTGTGTACATAATTCTTAAATAAAAGATATCCAAAGTAACAAAAAGCAAGCAACTAGATAAAAATGAAAATGAAGACAAGCAGGATTTTAGCTGCAGTTTTTCACAGGGACATCTTGATACAAATGGCCTCTGAAGACTTCCCTTTTCTCACAATACTTTTATTTTTAAGCCCATGTGTATTGCTGCATGATAAACTACATTGATACAAGCCAAGTTCATATACCAGTAACTGAGCACAGGCCCATTGATCTATTTAAGAAAAACACCTGCAGTAGCCCAAACCCACAAGGGGGGGAAGAATTTGAGATGGTTTTCAACTCTATCCAAATTAAGTCAAATGGCAATTTAAAAACAACAAACCTGGGCAACAGTTCCATGTTACATTTTCTGTCAAAAAAATGCCAGAGTCCAGAATTTGTTCAGTCACCCCTGGCATCTTGATCCAAACCTCACAGTGCCACCCCAGCTCTGCCCGCACGCTGTATGCTAGTTTGATTCATCAGTTTCTGTACTCTAGAGAATCACCCACCCACACGAAGATGTGGCTGACTGAAACCTCTCTGAGGTGTGGCTTCTAACAGAAACAAGGAAATCGGGCCAAACATTCAGCCATGTCTCTTGCATCCTGTCACCTCCGGGGCTGCAAACTGACTCAGAAACCTACCTCTTCTCATTAGCACCTTCCCTGCTCTGACCAAAGCTCCACTGCCCAGCCACCCCAAGGTCCCTTCCACGAGCACGAGACAGAAAAACAAACTGCAGCACAAGCTGAAGCCTCTGTGGTATGTCATTAACTAATCAGGAAGCTGATTTCATAAGTCAGTCTTGAGATTTTCTGTATGGGTGCAAATAGTTAGCTCGGCTTGCACACGCCTCAGGCAGGACTTGCAGAGCGAACATAATCACTTTTAGCACATCACTGAGCAGTCTATGGCTAGAACCACCAGCCTGTGGATTTGCATGCTCAATTCACAGCCAGGAAAACAGCACGATTTGAACAAGCAACAGAAATATTTAGTACTCCAAATACTCAACTTGTTATCTAGCACAAAAACAAGTTTACAAGACACTACATAAACTGCCAGATAGCTACAACTACTGACAAGTATTATAACGTAAACCAAGGTAACTGGAGAAGCACACGATGCTTATTCCTACTATACACAAACTTAATATTTAAAAATGAGTAGAAAACCAACTATAACTTGTTACTTTCTGCTTTCAATGCCATCAGTTCCTACAAAAAATTAGGTTACTGCTTTTCCCATTTTCTCCCGCTACCTCATCACACGTAATTATTCCCTACTCTGCTTGTATTCTTCTTCTATTTCCAGGTTTTCTCTCAATGTATTCCATGTTTCATTTCAAGTCAGGAGGTTTTCATTCCAGTTTCTCATCAATCTCCTCATCTGTGAAAGGGGTGTGATCAAACTATTGTCAGACAGTTTTGATGTTCCGATATCAAATTCATCTTCTTGCTGCATCTTCCTAACTTGTTTTTAAACCATAAATATTGTTTATGTCATCAGTTCTCTTACTTCACTACAAAGACCGCTACTTCCCTCTTCTCAAAATTCAGTTCTTCACTTTTTAAAACTACTTTTTTTTTTTTTTTTGGTAAAAGCAATGTCAACAATTTATTTCTCTTCATCCTTCCCACCCACAACATTACAGTGGTTCATCCTGGTTAGTTTCTCATTTTATCAGCAGTAGAATGGCAGATGTGCATAATTAGACATTGTTGATCAGTTAAGAGTTTTTTCTACTGAAACAGCCAAAGTAATTTCCACACGCGTACACACTGCTCCAAACAATGTTAAGAACCAATTTTCTGTTCTGTTTTGGGGTTTTTTTTCTTTGGTTGGGTTTTTTTTAATTTCTGAAAACTATTTCTTCAAAGAGGATATTGCGGAGAGGAGAATGAAAGACATATCATCACAGGGACAAGACAAGTTTCTAGGTGTACAAAGACATCCTTATGCCATCAGAGACACTGATGAACACAAGGGCAGAAATGCCAGAGTGATACTTGAAGCTGTCTTGCTGTGGTAGTTCATCTAAGTGCTGTACATTAAGCTCTGCCTTTCAAGCTCTGCTGAGCGTGGGCAGTGAGGTCTGCCTGGTGCTGTGCAGATTCCCAGATAAAGTTCACATTAGCTCAGAGGTCTCAGCAAAGCATTCCCTTGAACCATAAACCATGGTCCATCATGCACTTATTTTTCACCCCAAAACAGTGGTCATGTTCTTTCATTCCAAATATTGCCAGTGAAAGATGCTAGGGGCATTCTTATTAAAAAGATCACAGAATCACACAGAATCACTAAGGTTGGAAAGGACCTTTAAGATCATCAAGTCCAACCACTAACCCAACGCCACCATGTCCCCTAAACCATGTCCTGAAGCACCACATCCACACATTTTTTGAACACTTCCAGAGATGGCGACTCCACCACCTCCCTGGGCAGCCTGTTCCAATGCTTGACCACTCTCTCGGTGAAGAAATTTTTCCTAATATCCAATCTAAACCTCCCCTGGCACAACTTGAGGCCATTTCCTCTCATCCTATCACTAGTTACTTGGGAGAAGAGGCCAACACCCTCATCACCACAACCCCCTTCCAAGTAGTTGTAGAGAGCGATAAGGTCTCCCCTCAGTTTCCTCTTCTCCGGGCTGAACAACCCCAGTTCCCTCAGCTGCTCCTCATAAGACTTGTGCTCCAGA
>NW_010549654.1:0-5977 GCF_000687285.1 Phaethon lepturus
CTTCTGTGGCCGCCGTGCTTTGTTTTTCTGGCAACGGAGGCAAAACCAGCTCGCGTGAAAGTTATTTATTTCGTATTAATAGCTCCGAGTCAAAGCCTCGCCAGACACTTGGAATAAACAGGATCACTCAAAACACAGTTTGAAACCGGAGCTTTGCTCTGCCCCTGGGGTTTCTAACCAAAGCCAGAAAAACTCTGTATATAGAATCCCTTAATTTCGCCCCCCTCCCCGTTAATCCACAGTACGACAGGCCCTGCTTGTAGCCAGAGGACTTTGACCAGGGTTATTAAGCCAACATTTCATTTAGGCGGTCGCACATGCCCTTGTATAGGTGGTCGAGATGTAAAATAATCCTCCCTATCTGACTAATAACCCCCTTTGCACTTCCAATCCAATTCGTATTCAACACACCCCGCTGCTTCTCAGCCATTCCTCTCCTTTCATCGTTTCCCCTCTCAAAAATGTATTTTTTAAGTGGGGGCAGCTGTTGGGTGAAAAACTGTATTTTGGAAGAAATTTTCTGGACTTGTTTTCTTCAGAAAGAAAGAAATAAGAAAACACTTTTGTTTTTTGTTTTTCCTTCCTCTTTCTTTTGTTTTCTTTTACTCCTCGTCCTGCACAGCCAGTTTTCCAGCCAGATAAAAGGTAGAAAAGGGAAATAAAACAATAAGCGAGTTTATATTTTTCTCTGTCTGCAGCATGGGTTTCCTCTCTTCCCCTTTTTTCCACCAAATAACAGAAATATTCCAGGCTGAGAATTAGAGCACCTCAGCTCATTTAAATTATTGTGCAATATTAAGCACATCTGTTAATAGCTGCAGCTCTTTACGTGCGGTTACCCCATGCTACTGTTGGATTAATTAAGGCCCAGAAGGGGAAGACGACCCCCGGCGGGGGTTAATGCAGACCTTGAGAAAACCGTGTTCAAGTCCACAAGCTCCTTCAGTGACTCTGAACTGTCCGTATAGCTCCTTTTTGTCCCGTTTCGTTATGAGACGGGGGTGGCAGCCCAGACCCCGTGGCTTTGCCAAAGGGCAACGTGCGGGATCCCTTGCAGGGTCTTGCACCGCGACGGTGCAGCCCACGGTCCGTCTGTGGGCAAGGCAGAGGCAACCAGGCAGGGATGCTCCCGGAGCAGCTCCGATAAAGGCGTCCCAACGTTTCCCCTTTGCAAAAGTTCCTTATCCCACCTTCGCACCGCGGTTAAAAGGCTTCCACGGGGCGAGCGCTGGCCTTGCCCATGGCTGCCCCTCCACCCCGCGGCATCCCTGATGAAGGCGGCTCCCGCGGGACGCGCGGCCAGGCTGCCGAGCCTTCACACTGGCTTCGGCTCTCGGAAAGCCTCAGCTAGCGGCTTTCCCTATCCCAGCCGGCTGTTATAATCACACATTGTTCCCGGTCGCTGCCTCGTCGTTTAACAGCACTTGGAAAATGTCAAATGTGGGAGTCCGGCAGCCTTAGGTTAGAGCAAAGACTCCCAAACATATTTGGAGGGCTGCCAGCACTTTGCAAACCCTCTGCACACTCAGATAAGGGGCGACCTTGCAGCCTGCCGGCTAGGCCAGGAGTTTATAAATCCTCCATTTGCTTGGGTTGAGCTTTCTCAATATTGTGACCATCCCGTCCCCTTCCAACGTTGCCCGGTGCCGCGGGGCGGGGTCTGCTGGCGGTGGTTGACCTTCTTCGCCGAGACGTCCGACGTTCAAGGTGGAAGAGCCCGTTAGAGATGTGACGTCCGGAGCTGGTGGGGACAGGACCCCCTTGGTGTACGGGGAGGCAGAGGGTGCCTGGGGCTGGATCTGTCATGGCCGAATGAGCAAACCCAGCGCCCGGCTTTGTTTGAGCTGGAGGTTACGGGCATTGGCCCAAAAACCCGTTTGGGTTTGCAGCGAACGATGGTCCTAAAAGCACGGATGGGGAAGGATGGCAAACACCGCTTGGCGAGGAGGGGGAGGAAGGGTTGAGTTTGGGGCTTCATTTTGAACCGTAACGAAATCTAAACATTTTGAAATTCTTCCCCAAATGACAAATAATGTCAAATACTGAGATAGCACTGGGCTGGATTTAAGCCGCGAGGCACCTTCTTATATTCCTAACTTCTGATAAAAAGGATGGAACAGAGTCAGGAAAACTTTCCTCTCCTTCCCCTCATTATTTTTCTTTTTTTTTGTTAAAATACACAACCTCAGTGAAATCAGCAATGTCTCCTGAAACATTCCACTTTGGATGGGGGAGCCTTTCGCAGCAGGAAATGTTTCCCTCCGGGTTTTCCTGGCTGGCTCTGGCCGACTGCACGTCCCCGACCCGCTGCTCTCGGGCTGGGGCTTCAGCCTGGGCACGGCAGCTGAGCTCAGGGGTCGGCAAAGACCCCCTGCCAAAAGTCAGCCCTCGGGGGGCTGGTACCTCCGTGCACACAGCACAGAGAAACCAGCCTGAATCCCCATTAATTAGCACGGTTAATTACCTCCGAGGCAGCACGGTAGCTATATTAATAAAGGAACGTGGGTCGTTAGGACAGCTTTGTTAATTTGCATTTTCCCCTCTTTCCTCCTTTGCTTTAGACTCATGGCTTTCTGGTAAAACCTTTGCCGGCCAGTTAGCCAATATTTATACACTTTTTGTCCGTGAATAATTTACAAACCCTTTCCCCCTATACGCTTTCCCCTATATCCTTACAGCACGGTTGTATGTGCCTGAATTATTTCTTGCCGGTCCATACATCATCTAGTTCATTCAAGGCTCTTTTGGGACCTGTTTGCAGTTTGTTGGCAGATCATGCTTTCTTACTCACAAACATATTTGTTTTTTCTCCGAGTCAAATAAGTCACAGGAAAATGTCAGCGCATGAATTACCTGTGAACTATTTACCCCCCACGTCCCACCGGGGACCCTCCGAGCTTCCCGATGCGCGGCCGGTCACCTGAAACACCACAAAAAGGTTGGGGATAAATGCCTGGAAAAAAGTCCAGGTGGATTCTTGTTTGCTTTCACCTTTCTAAGAAAATCAAGAGCTGTTTTTCTGCTTAAATTCCTGGCTCCCAAACCTAAGCAAGCTCACTGCTTTTATGGGCAAAAATACTTGCAACCGTCTTTCGGGGCTGCTCAGCAAGCTGGACTTCCCCTAGTTGTCCTTAGACCCTCTCAGTAGATGAGTTTTTTGTTTGGCTCCCAAATCTGGAGGAAAATCCTGTTGTTATTATTATGTTTTTTTCCTTCCTGTTCCTTTTTCCACTGCACCCTGCGGACGGCTCCGCATCTCAGCCCTTTCTGGGCAAAGTGCACGCCCCAAGCTGCGCACGGGGATAATAACCTGCAGCCTATCGCGACATGGAAACAACCTCTGCCTGCATTTCCTTCGGGAAAAGGCAAAAAAAAAGACCCGTATTACCCTAGTGCCGAATCCCCAGCAGCTCTCATCCTGGGGGTGGGAGATGATGCAGATTAAGCACTCAGATACCCCAAGTCTGGGGTTTTAATTCCCTTGGGTCAAGCTGGTAAAGCCAACACCAGTTTGGGTAAGCATGGAGGGTCTCCAAAAGGAAGAAGAGACCATCTCTGGCCAAGACCACACAGCAGACACCTGCTCCTCCCCTAATACAAACCAGCCTGCCTTGGCCCCCCCTTTTTTTTTATTCTTTCTCCCCCCTTTTTTCTCGCCTCCCCTTCTCGGTCCAGCAGTGGAGCATTCAGCAGTTAATATCCTTCTGTCTCCAATTGTGCTTTAAGAGGTGTAATGTTTGATAAGCCCCATTTAACTTGGCTGTACTACATTGTTTAAATAATTCAAATACAGATTGGCCCTTTAGAAGGATTTCTGCTCTATTGACCCTGCCGGTCATGAGTTACCAGGAAGTCAGGGAGGGGCTTCTAGAGCTGAAAGCCTGAAAAAAATCAATTCAAGCTCTTTAGTGCCCCAATCACACCCCATTATTCCCGGGTAATTGCAGACCTGCTTTGCTGTTAACTCTTTGGGAACAATATGGCCTTTGACGGGAAGAGGGAAAGCAAGAAGGGTTTTCTTCTCCGGCAGGGCCCTAATCTGCATGGGTACTGTCATGTGCTTATTACTAGGGTCTGGATGAATAATCATTTACAGGTAGAAGTGTCAAATTGCTTGGTGTTTTTTTTATTTTCTCTTCCCTTTCTTAATACCTGGTTTGCTGGAGGTTGTTTGGACTGCAGAATTCATAACACATTTTTTTCTTTTCCTCCCCCCCCCCCCCCCCCCCCCGCCACGTACAACCGCAACAGCCCAGATTCCAGTGAATAATTAGTGCTGCACAGACACGTGGCAAGTCCTATGCAATAGGTTGTGGAAGAGCAAGAAGACGACATCAGCCAGTGGGGTGGCCATGTAGGAGTAAGTCAATGTAGCCAAATGGTTAGTCTTGAACATGTGATGTCCACACTGCACAGATTTCAGCAGGGATTTACTCTGGGGCAGCCTTGCTCTGGTCCCATAAACAAAAATAAACATTAGCAGCTGTAGTACATCTTTCGGATTAGTTTGATTCAAAAGGAATCTAGGTTTTTAAGCATGGTTGGATCTGAGGGAGAATTTTTCAAGGCTCAAAACAGACACTGGAGTGTGGCGATGCTTCAGAAATGAACTGATTCAACCCCAACAGATGTGCTTGGTTCTTTGACAGCTAGAAGAACCCAAAATTCTGCACGCCTAAAAATACCAGCCAGTAACAATGTCCTTTGTCTCCTTCACTGTCCTTAAGAGATGAAACCTGCCCTGATGAGAAGGGGGTTGTTGTCTTGGCACCTTCGGCTTGTGAGAGCCTGAGAGATTTCATGACTTAAGCTAGAAACTGAAATGCAGGTAAAAATACCCCAAATCCCACCTCTGGGGTCATGCCTTCTGTCTTCATTCAAGCCCCTTCTTCAGCTCATGCTCTTCCTCTAGACATGAGTCAAACAGGACAGGACCCAGGGCTAAACACTTCTCAAGACATGACACACAAAAATCTGTCGTTCTTCCTTCCTGGTGCCAGAAGGCTGAAAGTCATCCACCCTGTCATCCAGTCCCATATGGTCTGTGACAAAAGCCACAGCCTCACCCTGTCACCCAACACAGCTGCTGGTGGTGGCACTGGGGGAGGAGATGCCAATCTAGGTGGAAAACTTCAGATGACGGGGAACTGATGAGACTTCTTGAGGCTGCTCATTCCCCACCCCTTTTACAAATGGGTACCTTATCACATTTACCCAGGAACAGGGGACGGTGGACAGGGAGGGGCAGCATCAGCCTCCACTCTAGGTCACCACACCAGAAGCTGCTCAGAAGTCCGTCTGTAGGTTGGGTGGACTTCTTGTCCCATCTGCTCCTCCTGGGAGGCCGTCCCAGAGCCTTATTCCTCTGCAGGAGTCATCTTCTAATGCCCAGCTGACATTTCCCAGGCTCAGGTACCTTGCAGCACTGGAGCATCCGTGGTGCCTTCCTGAAGGATCTCTTTGGTGTCTGTCTATGTTTGATTGACTTCTTGATCCAGCCTGTGGATTTCAGGGTGTTGGCAAGGACGAAGCTGCATCTCAGGGTAACCGATGAAGCAATGTCCATCCTGGCCACCTTGCAACATTTAATTCAGCAGGTGATGTTTTCCTGGGGTGTCTGTCATCAGGGTCTTCCAGGGGATGATACAGAGCAGGAGCCTAACTTCGGTGTGCTGAATTGCCCTCGGCAGGTGCCACTGCCTCTTCCTTTGCCATGGGAGGCCTACAGAGACTCTCTGGCTAATTTAGCTGGCTAAATGACTGCTAACAAGTCAAGAGCCTGAAAACTTTCCTCAACCTCAAGGCAGGAACATCCTTTGCTGCACTCTGCTGAAACTAAAACACTCAACAGCAAGGCAAGAGGGTGGTTGGTCTTGCCAAGGAGACACAAAGCTGGGGTAAATCCTGCCTGCTGTAGGCTGCAGCAGAGCCATTTGCCTGTGACGTTTTGTGTCCCCAGGTGAAACTTGGGGAGAAA
>NW_010549654.1:5997-6554 GCF_000687285.1 Phaethon lepturus
GTTTGTCTGATTAGCTCTGTGCTGTTCAGAGTGGAGATCATTTCGTTAGGTGCGTGTACAGCAGCAGAGGAACCGTAGCCATGGGCAGCTCAGGGAAGGTGTACAACGACCTCCATGGTGTGAGTTCAAACAGCACCTGAAATCTGAAACAGAGTGAAAAGGAAGAAAAGTCTGTGATAATTTTTCAGGGCCAATGACTAGGACTTCCAAGGCATTTTGAGGCGGCTGGATGCTTAGCTCCCACTGAGAAGGGATGTCTTCAGATGCAGGTACCGAAATCCGTTCCCTAAGCATTTTGAAGGGGCGGGGGGGATATGATTTTAGAAAAGCTCTGGGCGCAGAGCAGGGGGATGAGCTCTTAACCGAGGTTCACAGGAGCCCTACCCCTACCTGCGGTTGCTCTACAGAGACTCCTGGGACCCTGATTTTAGACAAAGCGGAGCTATGCTCACCGCCCCCACCCCGCTCCCTGACCTGCAAAGGGTTAAAGGGTGGGGGAGCGGTTTGATTAATAGATGTCGTGTGAACATGCACATTTGCCTGTGACTGCATTCCTG
>NW_010549654.1:6585-30631 GCF_000687285.1 Phaethon lepturus
TGGCTGGGCGATAAGCTGCGACCAAAGTCCTCTGGCTCTGGGCAAGGAGAGCAAACAGGGCCCCAGCGGAGCAGTTATTAATTCCAGCCTTGCATCTCCCAGGTCTGTCTCTCAGCAACGCGGCTCCCGAGAGGCCTTTCACACACCAATCGATACAGCTCGCCTCTCCCCTTGCCCTCCCCAGCCTCATCAAACACTTTGGCATGCTCACCATGCTCCCTTTCTCCGCCGGGACCTCCAGCTCCGGGACCCTTTCCCATCGGCACGCGGGAAGGAAAGGATGATATTCCCTCGGGGTGATGGGAATAATCTCCGCACCCAAACTGGTGTTGTAGCTGTCCCATCCCACCACGGGTCTTGGTGCGGTGGGGAAGGAACGCGTCGGACCAAACAAGGGAAATTCAGCAGCAATAGCCTATCTGCCCTTTTGCACCCATGAAAGGACAAACTCTGAGAGTCATTGCTTTTCTTCAAAATACATTTATAAATCCAACACACCTGATTTAGAATTTCTTTGGCTGTAAAACTTTCTTTTCCCTCAGGGAAGATTCAAATTCATTCGAGCCACAAGTTGTCTTTTTGACTCCAAACTTTGACGTAAGGATGTTGATTGAAAATGAAACTCCTTTCCCTCCCTGAAAAGCAAAACAAACTGAAACAACCTGGACCTTTCAACTTGCTTGCCTTCAGATCGGACGTTGCCCCAGTTACAAACCGGCTTTCATAGGGGTGTATTTTTAGTGGCCATGATTGCTGTGTGGAGGATTTCTGCTAGCCCCAATTTGCTGTATTAGGGCAAAAAGTGGCATTTGGTTTACCGGCGTGTCTCTCCTAACCCCAGAGCTGCTCTTGGGAGGCTGGTGGTGGCAATGCTCAGACTGGGAGTTGTCTCCTTCGGGGAATCAATTTTTTGAGATGAGCCAAGACTTTCAAAAACGGTTCTGGGAAGATTTGACTCCAGCCACTTCGTAAGTTCATCTCAGGGAAAGAAGATGTGGTCGTCTGTGAAAACAAGATGTTTTTAAGGCATGTCAAGCTGACCAGTTCCAAAATGAAGACAAGGTATCTTTTAAGTCAGTTTTAAGTACCTTAGCCTGTTTTCCATAGAGAAGCAATTCCAGATTTCATAATAAATAATATGGAAATCTTCTAGCGTTACAGAGCATCATAATGGATGCTGTACTCACACATAAGCAGGCAGAGGTCATGGAAAGGTACCACCTGCAAGCGACAATACCTTTGCTTTGTAGAAGACTTTCCACTGACTTTGATAAAGCCTGGACCAGCTGTCTGAGAATACTGAAAAGGTGAAAAGAAGCTGACTTACACCAAGCTGGGGATAGCACTGCATAACTGAAGGGTGTCTTAAATGTTCGTGTCTGAACCGGTTTTAATCCTTGAGGCAGAAGCTGGGATCACACCACATTTTAGAATCATAGAATCATAGAACAGTTTGGGTTGGAAGGAACCTTTCAAGGTCATCTAGTCCAACCCCCCTGCAGTGAGCAGGGACATCTTCAACCAGAGCAGGTTGCTCAGAGCCCCGTCCAACCTGACCTGGGATGATTCCAGGGATGGGGCATCAACCAAGTTTCTGGGAAACCTGGGACAGGGGTTCAACATCCTCGTTGTTTGCTCCAAGCCACAGTTGTCCTCCCTTTTCATGGCTTCTTCAGAGGATGTGGTATTGCACAGGATGCCAGGACCACCAAGCTACCAGGGGTTTGGGGGAGGGAGCCCAGATGCTTTAGCATTTGGTCATAAGCATCAAGCCACAACCTGTCTTGCAGGTGGGTGGAGGACTGGAGTCAGTCGGTTCCTCTGCCCCCCGCAGCTAACACAGAAAAAAGCAAAAAAGATGAGAAAACAGCACTATTGTCAAGAGCGTTGGGATAGGAGACCTAATACCAACCGCTACTTTTTACAGGGTGTGCGTGTCCTTTCAATTTTATTTTAGGACAGACAAAACCAGGGTTCATGCCAGACTCTGAAATAGATAGATCTTTTTCAGGTGGGAAAGCCGTTCTCTGGCCATTTATTTGCAAAACAGTAGGCTCTTGTGCCTATTCCTGGATTGTCATGGAGAAACATTAAAATGAGATGTCCAAAGAGTAAAAGCAGGTTCCTGTACTGAGAAACTGAGAATTAAATGCCTGATTTGGACTGTAAAGGTCTTCAAATCCGTAGGGTGAGAAAAGTGATTATTTTGACCAGAAATTCCATCCAACACTGAGAATTTTTACGGGACTCACTGAAACAAGTACATTTTCATAGAAAAGTGGAATAATGATAATTTAAAAAAAGCTAAATAAACTGACTGTATCCATTAAAAAAAAAAAAAAGGAGTAATTTTGTCCAAAAATTCCCAGTGGGCTCAAGTTAGGCCTATATCTGTGGTAGCAGATATGGAAAAGGCATACTGAGGTCATCTAATCCAGGGGCCGGAAACCTTTCAAGGGTTGAGTGCCAGACTTTATTTTTCTTCCCCAGCAGAAATTCAGCAGTCTCTGTCTCTCTTGAAAAAGGGTGAGCTGATGGCTGGGATCCTGGCTCTCATGGATCTAAACCATATGCAAGAGCCCAACTGCTCTCTCTGGGGTTTATCCTCATAGTTCCTCTCCCAACACATACATGATTTAAATGGTTTTGGAGCTGGCTTCAAAATAAGACCCAGTGATGTTTTTTTTTCCATGTAAACAGACCTACAGTGAGAGTATGAACCCAGTAGGTCACCATTGTAGGTGATGGTCTGAGCCCTTTGGTGGCCTGCAAGCCTTGAGCTGATCTGGAGACAGCTATTCTCAAGTATAACTGGAGGGACAAGAGGAAAGGGAAAAAGCCAAGCCTTCACTGAGCGAAGATCCGTGACAACAATACTATGCTTAGAATGGACAAGAGCAACCTTGCTTTCTGCTTAGTTTGAGGCCTCCCTGTGCTGGCAGAAGGGCATGGAAGGAGAGGTTCAGCTTGCAGGATCAGGTACCTGCACTAGGTACATACATTGGAGGGGTCTCCATAGGCTTCGATTGCCTGAGCTCCCATAATAGTTACTGGAGACCCAGTCCATGCAGGCAGACGAGTGGATCAACTCACCCTAGTCCAGGCACCAGGTCTAGGTCAACCTTTGAATACCCCCACTTAATCCCCAGTTACTGGACAGAAGGGCACGAGTTACCTGTATTTACTTCGTCTTTCAGCCCCATATGGGCATCTTGGATGCTTTAGTGCATCTTATGTGAGGACAAGCATCTTGAGCCCTAAATTGAGGTTCCTGAATCTTTTAGTTGAATCCCATCCAGGATCTTTGCAGGAGGATAAACATTACTCATTTCTCTGCAGATAAAGAATATCCCCCCATGGGTTTTGTACTGTGGAAGGTACAGGGTTTTTCATGGGAGCACAGTACCCCCACAGTCATATTGATAAGGAAAGCCCATTAACTTCAAAAGTTCTTTGAGGATCTGGTCTGGAGACTCATGTGTTTCGTAACTATTCCTAGTGAAGCACTTCCAAAACACAGCACTCGGCATCTGCAAGAATTTGAGACCAGACCCAGGATGTTCTGTTTCCTGAAATCCAGAATCTACACCGCATCCCCTGTGCCTGCATCGCTGAAGCCCGTTCCCCAGTCCTCAACCACATCTGCAGCTAACACAACACAGCTCCTACCTTTCAAAGCCAGATCTAAGAATCGATGAGGTCAGGGGAGGGAAACAGCACAGCACTGAGGTAATTTCAACTGTAGTTTGAGCACTCAGGCAGCTTTGATCATTTCAACAAAGATACATGTCACAGGGAACACCTTCTTCTTCTGGGCTGCAGTTCATCAGAGCAGAGCCCCTCTTCTTCAAGTAGTCTCAAGTCAAAGATGGAATGGTTTCTTCTGGAAAAGGGTGGCTATTCCCTTTCTTTCCAGGAGGGGTGATGCCTTTAATTGTGTGGAATGGCCCTTTCTTCATGGAAAATTTCCTGCAAAATATATGGTCATTAAAGCTTTCCCAGGGGAACAGAGATGTTAGTCCATTGCCCTGGTGATCCAGAGCAGATAATGAATTTCTCATGTGAACATCTACCTGGAGTTTCCATACAAAGCCAGACCTCTTCTTCTGCTCTGTCCTGGAGGTCATCAGTGCTGGCAGACCGCAAACCCTGATCCATGCCGATGCATGCAGAGTGTGGCCCGTGTTTGCCTCAGATAAGAGGTAGGAGCCTCCAGGGGATGGGAACCTCCAGGAGGATATTGAGTTTTAAGGGAGCATGGGCTAGCCTCTGAAGTACAACTTCATCCTGATTGACTCAGAAGAAACCTTAAGCACTTTGGGAGCACTTTCTGGAAAATTGTCTTAGTCCTTCACAAGCACACCTCTACAAATCAATGCAACCAGGGCACAAACTGTGCCGCCCAGCAGTCCTGATGAGCAAGGGGGCTTGGGCCTCTATCCCTCTTACCTTCCAAATGGAGAGGACCTTCTGTCCTTCCTTGTACACCTAGGTACAAGCACTATGACAAGAAAGTACCTTCCATCCATCTAGCTGGTATCAGAAGCCAGATTCAGGCTGGGTCTTTCCACACTCACAAGAGTTTGCAGCAGGACTGACATGGGGGGCTCCTTTAGCTGGTCAGCATCGGTTTATTGAAACAAAGAGAGTATAGGTAGGATCAAGATGCAAGAGTCAGAACTCCTTACGTTACAGGGTCTCCTCCACAATCTTCCACCTTCAGCAGCTTTGCCTGGCCATTGTGGCTTCTTCAGAGTCATGTAGATGATGGGCATCCATCTTCCTTTCTTTGCATTCTTCAACCTTTTGGGTTTTGCTTCTACCTTTGGATAATGAGGAAGTGGTCCCCACGTGTCCAGACTGGTAAGAAAGACCACTAGTTTGGGGAGAAGAGAAAGATTTTAATCAGAAGGTAAGAAAGCCTTGTTGAAAACAAATTTTTTTTTGTTTACTTTTCACTGAAAGTAACCAATTTTGGTGAAACAGAAGGGCAATCTATGAAAATTTTCAGCCAGACCTGATTCTCCCTAACTAGAGTTTCATGTTTTCTACCCCTTTAATGTGCAACATCCTTGTAGCTCTGGTCCACCTCCAAGTACTTGGATGGAAAGTAGCATCCATTTCACAGTGTAAGACCCATGGTCTGCCCTTACACTGGGGCTTTGGCCAGGGATGGTGTTGCATCAGCTGGGTTGTGACATCCTCTGAACCCCTTGTATTCCCATGGAGGTGTGAGCAAACATGAGCTTAAGGAGCAGGGCTGGTTCCTGAGCTTGTCCTGGGTTTCATCTGGCTGCCACACATTTTCACTGGGGCACAAGGTCTTTGCAGCACTCCCACCGCAGGGTTTCTCTGGGACCTGTCGGGCCAACGATTGCAGCGCCGGCACTATAAAAAGCCCTCTCAGCTTAAAGCCAGGCCAGCACGTCCGCTGGAAAAATGACATAACCCTGTCATGTAATCTGGAGTTCCTCCTTTGGGGCAGCCTCATGGGCTGGGGCTGTGTGAGAGGAGATCAAAGAGCAGCACAGGAAAATGAGAGCGGAGCCCACAGAGGGAAAAACACCCTCCCTCGCCGGCCGGGGGACTAATCGCAGCCCTCGGCGGGCTTTGGGAGTTCCCGTTCACAGGAGGGATGGAGACAGACATCCTCCTCTGGCTCCGGGCACCCGGCTGGGTGCGGGCATGCCGTCTTTCTCCACACCTCTCACACCTTATCATTCAGACTAGGGTGAGATGGCAGCTTTAGATGAAAATTGGCCCCTCTTGTGCCTGCTGGTGTTCAAGCCCCACGGAAGAGATCATCTTAACGACCCGAAAGAGCTTGGGAAACTGCAGTTATCCAGGGCAGTGCCATCAGCCTCTGCTCCTTTGCATTTCTCCATCTGACTTCCCACCCCTCCTGACTTCAGGGTACCCAGGGAAAATACAGGAGATGAGTGAGATAGTGGGAAGGAGGTGAAACAGCAGGGAAAAGCCGCTAAATTTGGTGGGTCCCATGCCAGGACTGGTGGTGCTGAGGGATCAGTGCCGGGTATATCCTTCCACGCAGAGCCCAGTGCAGCCTCGCATTCCCGGACCCTCGCCATCCTTTGTCCTTGCTCCCCATCCCTGCAACCGTGGGGCGTTTGCCACCACCTGCACCCCCAACTCCCACCCCAGCTCCATCTGCCCACCGGTGCCCACGCCGGGGGATTTACATTGCCCGGGGTTTGTGGTTTCTGACCCCTGACTTGCCCGTTGCCACTGGAATTCCCTATCGCCCTGTGACTCAGCTGACAGAAAGGGAGACAATGGCATTTTACATCAGCCCAGGCTATCAGGAGCCTGCCTTATCTGAGCTGTGTTTTTCTATTAGTCTAACACTCCATTGTGCATCCCTTTATCAGCTGCAATGTTGATGTAATGCTGGCTTGGAAGTGGTTTCTGCATCCTAGCACTAAGACAGCTCACTTTTATTTCGGGGGGGAAGGGGAGGGTGCGAGAGGAGGGTTTATCGGGATTCTCAGGAGATAGGAGACCTTCTCCAGCACGGAGCGGGGAGGGAGGGCTGGCTGGGTGGTGGAGGGGGGCTACCAGCCCGAGCTGAGCAGATTGTTTGCAGCCAGCAATTTAATGAATGTAATTTCTGCTCCCACCCTCCAGACAGTATTTTTAACTGATGTGCTCACTTGTCAGGATAAATGTCCTCTCTGGTTCCTTCTGCAAGCCCCAGAAGGTGCAGACCTGGCTTTCTGCAGCTGGATTGGTCCAGGGCACAGGCCGGCTGGAGCCATACCTGAGCATCATCCCCGAGTACTACGGCTTGATTTCACTCGGCTACCCCAGCCCGCGTGGCAACCCTGCTGCACGAACATCCATCGGCCAAAGTCAGCAGGACCACTATTTTCAAGCTCCCTGTAGCCCCCTCTTGGAGCAGCCTCTGGTTGTGAGGGAGGTGGATGGAATCAAGTGCTCTCTGCTCCCTCCTTGGTGGGATTTCATGCTTATCCTTTCCTCCAGACTCCGTGCACGGAGGTAGGATCAGAAGGTGTTTGCAGGCATGTGTGCCAGCTTGGGTTTCCACTGCTTATAATGAACTTGCTCGTTTCCTATTTTGCTTTGCTCAAGCCCAGTAGGCTGGTAAAGAAGCTGCAGCTGGAATAAATACGTCCTCATAAAGTATGTCTATCCAGTAGCCACTTGTAGAAGCCATGCAATAATTAATGTGTTATTAATAAGAACCAAGAATCCTACTTGGACTCTCTCACTGGTGCCTGGTTCACAGTGTGACGAAGCAGAGGACAGCATTGATTTTGGACTTTGGGTTCAACTACTGAGTGACTCACCCCAGTAGTTGAGGGGTGAGGGGCTGCACCCCCCGGGTGAGGGGCCGTATTGCATGATGTCTGCTGCACATCCATCACCCCCACGGCAAGGCAGCCTTGGTGTCCGCTCAGCAACCTTGTTTATGTGGAAGGATAAGCAATCATGTGTCTTGCTACAGACCCCTAAACTCTTGTTTAACAGCTAGAGGCAGAATCAAGGCTTTCCTGCGATACATAGGAAGAGTTTATGGAGCTCCAAAAAGCTACTTGGGCCCATTTGCATCATTTCAGAGTTTATGCTTGAGACAAGAGGAACTTACAGTGAACTGCAAATACTAACCCCAGGCAAACTCTGTGCACAGCTGTGAGAATCATCCTCTGGGCCATTGCCTAGGGTGTGATGGACATGGCTCTCCAGCTGCAGGAGTACTCACACACAACATGCTTTCCCCGGAGGAGAAGGTGAGTGGTACGTACATATGTATCTTGCAGCAGTTTCCGTGGAGGTCTGGTGTTGGAAATTACCTCATATATGGTAGCGTGTCCTGTCTACCACTAATTCAGACAGGAACAATGACACTTTTCATCCATACCCAACAGGCTTCAGCCTGGAAATTTGACATTTGCTTACCAGTACTTTTGCATCTGTGTTTGCATAACCTGGATGACTACATTTGAATGTTGACCCCTGGAGATGGGTGAAGACCACAGCATGTTTTACTTGCAATGGAGAAACCAAAGCAGACCTTTCTGAGAAGACCTTCAGACTTAGTTTGGTTTATTGCTCTTTTGTACAAGATGGCACCCATCAGATTAGTGGAAATCCCACTGTGATGGGGACTTGATAGATCGGGGTTCAAACAATCCTTAGGTGGCAGTACTGAAGTGCTGATGAAGGGAAAGCAAGAGTAGAAACATGAACCACGGTGGGCAGAAAGAGTCATGGTAAATGATTACTGCCCATCCTCGGCCACACAGAATCACAGAATCTTTGGGTGGGAAGGGACCGTTAAAGGCCATCTAGTCCAACCCCCTGCAGTGAGCAGGGACATCTTCACCCAGAGCAGGTTGCTCAGAGCCCCGTCCAGCCTGACCTGGGGTGTTTCCAGGGATGGGGCATCGACCACCTCTCTGGGCAACCTGGGCCAGGGGTTCACCACCCTCTTTGGGAAAAATTCCTTCTTCAGATCTGGTCTAAATCTGCCCTCTTCTAGTTTAAAGCCATTACCCCCTGTCCTATTGCAGCAGGCCCTGGTAAATGTCTATCCCCATCTTTCCTGGTCAATCCATGGTTTGAATTTGCTGTTGTGTCTTCAGACCCCAAATAAAAATGTGGAAGCACTCATGCAATGGGGAGCAGCAGTCCTGGAGGGTCTCAGCTTGCAGAGGTCCTACCTGGACCAGGCAGCTCATGCACCAATGCTGTTTGTGCTCTCACCTCTTCCTCTTCAGCCTCTGGCTGCCCGCAGCGGGGCCGGCTGCTCTCTCTGCCCGGCAAGTGGCTGTGGTTTCGTCTCAGTCATCATTTCTATTGTTATCTGCCCATTATCTGATCCTCTCCCAGGCCAGGCCAGGAAACATCCTTCTGTCTCTGTCTTCGACGGCGCTCCATCCTCTTCCTCCTTTGAGAAGACAAAAGCAAAACAAGCGCATAATGAATCAGACGTTTCCCTTCTCGCTTTGCCCCTTACTTCCCCCTCTCATTTTTTACAGGGACCAATTTCTGCCTTTTCCCTCCTGTTTGTTTGGGACGTTCCCCTGCGCTCAGCATCCCGGGGAGTCTGTCCGGCTCCTTTTGGTGTCAGCAGGAGTTCAGCGACGGGTAAGGCTGATAGGGCTCTTCTGGCCCCCCCACGTCCTCAAACCTAACGTCTGCAAGAAGCTTGGCCTCGTGACACCAGGGCACAGGATCAAACCCGGCAAGCTGAACTCCAGCCCAGCTAGAGGTTCACGCGGGTTCAGAAAAGCTACTGGACAGTTGAGTGGAGGAAAAGGAGTCTATTGAGGGCCATTAAACATGAGATCAGCTTCATCCAGCTCAGGATGTCACGTGGATGTAACTTGCTAGAAGCTGGAAGAGGGTGATGGGGAAGCATTGGTCTGTCCTTGCACTGATTTTGTTTTATTCCATTGGCATTGCTGGAGACGAGGAGATGAGGTGGGACACCCACTTTTATGCACACAGCTGCGGAACAGGGTGGTGCAAAGCTCTGCCCGTGAAACCCAGCACCCCTTGGCCTGTGGTGTCCTTTCACATTTGCTGTGTCCCAAAGGAATGTCAGGTCCCACTTCCAATAGTCTCCGCGTGTGCATTGCTTTAAAGTCAGGGTGGTCCTGGTCTGCCTTGAACCAGGTCAAGGCAGCTGTATTAAGGGCCTGAAAAGAAAGCCATGCTTGTGAGGCATGTGGCTCACCTAACACACCCACCAGTCCCTATCTGAGCAACATCTTCCTCTCCTTCACTTCTCTCCACTACCCAGCAATACTGCACTTTGGCTCTTCTGTTAAGTACCCAGCTTTTCTTGAGGACCAGAGGCAGGGGAAGGGCTGGAGGTCCTTGCAGTCCGAGGTCAATGCTGCTGTGGGCAAGTAATCCCTGCTCACACAGGTCATGTCTTCCAGGTAGTGCTTAGGTCTTGGGAAGCTCAACTGCTGGTTGGCCAAAGGCAAAGGCCGTGGCAAAGACTTTGCTAACACTGAGTGACCATGGGCCGGTGCCAATGGGTGTTCCTGGCCCTATTTCCTTGGCCGGTATAGCTAGGTGGAAAGAAAAAAATCTGCAGGAAATGTTCACATTTCTGAAACTTTCCCACTCTTTTCAGAAAACGAAGGCAAACAGTGGCACCCCCCACAGATATAGAAGTTTCCTCAAATATAGATTCTGTAGTAAAATTTTTATTATGATTTTTCACTGTAAACAGGAAGGAACAAATGAAAATGTTGAAAAGGAAAGATGAAAATGTCCTAATTTCTTTACCTTTGTAAAACCTCCTGGCTCTTTTCCTGTCATTTCTAACCAGCCATATAACTTAAAACAGAGAGGTCTTCTGTCTGTGAAGGCAGAGACATACACATTGCTGCTTTAAAGAAGGTACTGAAAAATTAAAAAGGACATGGAAAACAGGGCTATAGAAATTATCTGAAGAGTGAAGAGAAAGCCGTAGCATGACAGGCTCAGAAAGCTTGTTCTGGTCGGCTTATCAGGAGAGAGGATGGAAAGGTGACTGAAGAAGAATTGCTCGGGGAGAAAAATGCCTGATGCGAAATTGGCCTTCCCATGGCTGCAAAGCAGAGTCAAACCACCCAGGCTTGTGGTTACCATTGAGGGTAATTAGTCAATCGGCTACCCGGGTTATTCATCCCTGGATACCTTTAAATCAAGGGCAGATGCCTTTCTGGAAGCAATGTTTTAGCTAAGTGCAAGCTGTTGAGTTACAGGCGGGAGCTACATCTGAATATCACACTTAAAGTGCTGAAATATAATGGGTGGAGCTATACGGGAGGTGAGACCACGGGGGCCTTGAATGCTGTGAGTCATGAAAAGTGAAGGGGGATTTAGGAAAAGGATGTGGGCAGATTTTTTTTTTCTTACACAACTGAGGGATGGAGATTCCAGGTGGATTTGCTTCGGCAAACCTGGAAGGACTGCTGAGGGAGACCTGGCACCTACTCATTGCCCAGTTCGGTAAGTGCTTACAAGAGCTTATTCATGGTCATGGAGCTTCTGCTCAGTTAAGGTTAATGGCTCAGCAAATCAAGGTGATAGAGAAACCAGAGTGAGAATTTTCACCAGGAAAACCTGGAGTAATCCAGGAAATGTTTTCTTGCACTTTTATACTGGTGTTATTACACTGGTCATGCTGGGTTTGCAGGTCATAAGAAAACAGGAAGGCTGTGTGATTTAGTACTTCACCTCTTCAAAATGGACTTGTTGTTTCTTTATTACTCATTCTGTTCTTAATTTTCTACTTTTGTTTTTTTTTCTTTAAAGGCTTGTTTCACTCCTGGCTGCATCATTATCAATGTGCAGTTTTCTCGCTGGGCAAGATTTGCAGGACAGACTTTTGCCAAATGGGTTGCTTGGAAAATGCTTTTGCCAAGCTCTGCCTGCCATTCTGAGCAAAGCTCTTGATGGATCTTCGCTGCCGAGAGCTGCCAGCCTCTAAACAGGGTCTAAAAACACCATTTAGACTATGGTCTGCAAGGTGTGAGCATAAGGAGGGCAACTTGAGCAAATCTTGAACAATGGAGGAATAAAAAGAGAACAGAACTGAAGGATATTGTAACAGGTATGGGCCCTTGAAAAATTCAGCTAGTCCAAACACTCCTCCCTCAGCTGGATTAGACCTCCATAACCTTTCCTCCTTGTGCAGCCTGTTCCTGTAAACCACCGGTGATGGAGACACTGTTCTTCCTCTCTACTATGTACCCTATGTCTTATCTTTGAACTGAACACTCCATGTCCTTCAACTGCTCCTCATCGTCTATGTTTTTCTCTCCCCTGCTCATCCCCATTACTGTCTTCTACATTCCCTTCCCCTGTATCGTTGTGTGATGCCCCAAGCTGGACCCTGTGCTCCAGCACTGAGCAATCTGGACCTCCTGTATCCCAGGTTATGCACCAGTTATACTTCCCAGTGTGGAGTTAACCTCCTTTGCACGAGCTGACTCGTGCTCAACTTCTGATCTGCAATGCAGATCCTCTTCTGCTCCTGTTGATCTGTTGCCTTGTGGTTGGCCTCCATCAATCCTAGCTTGTTGCATGCAGGGTCTCTTTACTAAATCCTCCTTTTTCCTATGACCCTTCAATCCACGGAGATTACCCTGTATTCTCACAAATACTCTGCTCCCAGAGCAGAGTTTCTATATCAAGATGCCAATGGTAATACTTCTTGCTAAGTTTCTCTGACACCCACAGAACTGGTCGTGACCCAGACCCTTTGGAAATCAGGCTGGTCATCTTCATACGAGGTGGAGGGGGGCTCCCAACCCTGGGGGGCATCAAGTATTTCATGCCCTGTGTACGCAGCCTGCGGCATGGCAGGGAGGGGCTGTAGGGTCTTGCGTATAGAGAGGCCCTGATGCCTTTCATTGCATGTCTGAAGAAAAGAAAGCCCCTCCATTCATTCCTTCTGAGCAGGTTTTCCAGCCCCTCCCATCTTGACCCTGATTGCTTATCAACTGGGATATGTTTATCCTAAATTTTTCTTTTCTCCTTTTTTTTGTCTCCCCCTCCACCTCTCGCTTTCCTGCTTTTTCTCCCAGTGTTTCTGTCTCCCAGCAGCCCACATGCACACCCCCTTTCCAAGGCCAGGGCTGAGCTTGCAGAGGAGTGGAGCTTCAGACTAAACTTTAATTTGCACGCTCCCTGTTTCAAGGGCATGAGGCGTTGTTTTTTTTTTTTTTGCTGTTGTTCCCCACCGCAGAACTGGAAGGTTCTGGTTTGTGCCACTGTCGATTGAGACAGCACCAGTGTAATTACAGCACGTTCCCTCCCTGCGGAATTTAGCAGAGACCAGCTCCTTTTATAGCCTGGCCAGAGCCCCTCCGAGGGACTGCTCCTGTGCCTCCGGTAGTCTTTTACACTCTCTGTCCCTGGGACTGACGTGAAAGTGCTGCAGTGTTGACCTCAAGCCCCGCAGGTCCTTTGGAGTGCTTCCTAGAAAACCCTCCTGGCGCCTTGCCCATGGGGCATAGTCGCAGCTCTGCCCTGGGAAGGCTGTGCCTGGCGTTGGCCGGCGTCTCTGCAAACTCCCTGCTGCTGCAGACGCTATGCAGAGTCCAGGTGCTTAAAAAATTGACATTATGAAGGATCAAGTGTGACCCCCTCAGTTGTGCACGTCTCCTTGTCTCCCAGAGCTCTACATGGCTACCGCTTCGTAGATAATTCTTGAGCCTTTTTTCCTTGGTCTAGGTTTTACCCAAGACTGCTCATACCATCCCAGCCACCCTTGCCTGCAGGGTCCCTGCAGGGAAGATGCAAGGATGCAGATCAGGAACTAACCCTGAGATGATCTCCTTCCAAAGCAGTGGTGGTGGTGGGGAAGAGGTGACTGGTGAGGTGAGGCAGGAGGAGCCTCGCACTGCTGTTGTCTGAGAGATGCTTGTGCCGTGGGAATTCTCAGCCTCTCTGGCATTCTGTAGTTAACAGCAGTGGCTGGTCATGCTAATTAAATAGCAATGAGGGAGAACAACCTCCTGCCAAGCTTTCAAACCTAACTCAGCCCAAATCAGGTGGAACTAACGAAGTGCAAATGAGAATCTTCTCTGCATGGACCTATGACTTGGTTTATATTTTCATCCTTTCTCTGTCTCTGAGAGCTCATCCTCTTGCTGTCCCCATGCCTCCTGGTCTGCTGCTGTTTCTCCACATTTCCAACTATTGGACAACATTAGGAGAAAGTTAAGTGTATGCAACTCCTTCCCTATAGGTGTTTCACAAAAGGGACTGGAGACTTCCCCAGGACCTTTCTATAAAGTCTTTCTTGCTCCTTCTGAGAAGACACAGTCTTACTTTGAAGACATCCTGGAGTGTTTCTCTTAGACTCACAGAAGCAGGATATTGCAAAAGCCCTAAAGAATCTAGGAGATGGAGACCAGATGGAAACCAAGGAGTCTCGTTCTCCTGAATTGCTTAGATGTTTTGACTTTCTTTAGCATGAGGCCCATGGAGTGGGGACAGAGTACCTTAGGGTTATCTGCAGCGTGTGTATAGTCCTGTCCCTGCCTTTCCCATGAAACCAGTTAGCCAAGGGAGACATAATTAGTTACCCAGTGGGTGGAGTGTTAGTTTGGGAAGTGAGATGGGATTTAAACTCCTCTCCTTGCAGTGTCTCATCAGGTAAGGCATGTGTCTCCCCAGTTGTGAAACAAATACCATGCAAGAGAGGGATGAAAAGAGCTCAGCGTTACCATGAATAACAAGAACAAGTGGCTTTCTGATCTTGGGAAGGAGATGATCTTTTCTGTCACAGGACACAGCACTACTACCAGATTAAAGAGTGCCAAGCACAGATACTGGAACTTGATTGTCTACACTGTTAGCATGATGCTTGGCACAGTTTTGGCTCAAAGCAACTAGTGCCAACCTAAGCCATCCTAACTCTGCACAGGGTCTTTGTGTTCCGAGCACAGGCATGCTGCTTCATCCAGATGAGGTTCAGGTGGAGCACCCAGCCTTTTGGGGTGCCTCATCTGAACCACCTCTGGGTGCAGTAAGCATGTGGCCACAGCACAGCTGAGCCTGTTGATGTATCACTCCTCTTGCACTGCTTCTTAAACCCTTTACATAAACATTTGCTAGTGGCGAGGGTTGGGAAAGAGCGCGTAAGCAGATAGAGCTCTGTTCTGACTCATTGCGGCTGCCCAGATATTTTTTCCGTGCTTTTCAGGCAGATGAGCTCAGACCATGGCAGAGGTCAAACCATCATATGATATCTTTAAAGACCCCAGAACTGAAGCAGATAGTTCTTCCCTAAAACCTTTCCTGGCTATTTTTTTTTTCACTCCTGGCATTCTCAGGCCATGCCAGAGTTTCTGCTTGCAACACATGGAAAATGCAACATCTGCACGTCAAAAAATGCCGGGGAAGAAAGAACACCAAAAGAAAAGGGCAGATAGCACAGGGTAGTTCTTGTTTATCTCACATTAGGGCTTGCAAGGTTGTAGAGATCCTCAGGCTGAGCTTGGATGGGGAAGAGAAGTCCATTATCTCCATTGCCTTCATTCCCTGCATAAAGCTTTCTCCCTACTTTGCCACTCTGGTCCCCCCACCACTGCCCCTGCCCCCCGTCCCATTAGGACCCAGCGGGCTGTCGGAAGCATAATGGAAGAAAGAGCTTTCATCCATCATAGACCTTGAAGAGTTCAGCGAGGCAGAGCCATCACAGAGGAGAAACATTCCTCCGTGAATCCCCTCTTGTCTCTCGGGTGGGAAGGGGGAGGAGGAGGGAGAGATAAGGCCAAACTAATTTGTCTTTTTTAATTGGCTCAGAATACTTGAACGAAAGCTGGTTTGTTATCCTTGGCTTTGCTCTGGCAGGCGTCCAGGATGTAGGGCAGAGACAGAGGCTTCTGAAGAGTTAACCTCTTCTAAATATCCTATTAGGTTCCTCTCCATTTAGTGTAAGGACCATGTAAGCAGAGACAGAGTGGGAGGGCCTCTTCATCTGTTTTTTTTTCTCTTTTTCTCTTAGAAACCCAGCCTTGGAAGGGACACAGGGACATGCAGAATAGCAAAGGCCCAAGGGCGAGAGTCTTCTGGTCAAATTTTACTGTATGCATTATAAACATCCAGAGCTGAGCTAATCACCCTGAGCTCACTTTGTAGTCAGCAAAGGGAGACAGGCACTTCTAAGGCACAGTTCATCTCAGTCTGAGGCAGGCATCTCAAAGAGGTCAAATGATTCATGCCTGCTTGTCTGCAAGGGTCTGCAGTGACTGGGAAGGGAGCCTACAGGTCATTAGCTTGAACGGACACATCCATTTAGCTGCACATATGGAGGCATCTAGTGCCCTCTCAGATGCTCTAGGGTTTATCATAGAATCATAGAATGGTTTGGGTTGGATGGGACCTTAAAGATCATCTAGTTCCCACCCTCCTGCCATGGACAGGGATACCTTCCACTAGACCAGGTTGCTCAAAACCCCATCCAACCTGGCCTTGAACACTTCCAGGGATGGGGCATCCACAACTTCTTTGGGCAATCTGTTCCACTGTCTCACCACCCTCGTAGTGAAGGTCACCTAGTTCTAACCCCAAGACATATTTTTTCTGAGACATTTACATTTATCTGGTGTCACACAGGTATGACAACAGGTCTGTGGGAGACCTGTACATGTCTTGAAGAGCAGCTGGAGGCTGAGGGCATCTAAAATGTCACTTGCTGTCTACTTATGGGCAACTGAACCAAGATGATGAAATCAAAGCAGATGACTGGGGCTCTGGATGTCTGGCCCTAGCTGACCAAGTTTTGTGTACATGGCTGGGAAGAAGTGGCTCCAAAGTCAGGCTTGAGGCCAGATTGACTGGCAATCCACCACTTGTGTTTCCATGCTGCAAGTGGCTGTTGAGTCACCCATTTGTTCTAGAAGAGAGCGCACCAACTGCTTTAAAGCAAAGGCATGTTTACAAGATTGTTTAGGTATGAACTGCACCATGTGTGTCCTTCATCAGTCTTTGTGGTCATGATGTCTGGCAAACAAAGTGGTCCAACATGCTTCCTTGAAAGGTCCCAACTCTATCTTTCATGAGGACAGATGATGTGTATGGAGCTGAGTTGAGGACTGTGCTGGTGGGTCTTTGAACAACCCTGGCCTTTGCCAGGGCTCATCACACAGCCAGTTCAGTTCCAGTGGAGAGGCAGTTAGCAGAAAACAGCACGCTTTGGTTTCCTCTCATGCTTAGATGGGTGGATCCTTTGTTTGCAGATGGTTACAGTCACAGGTCAAGGCCTGTGCCCTCCACATCTCTGGGAGCATCAGATTTGCTTTGGTCTTTGACAGCATTACTGCAAAGTAATTTCTCTCTTCAGGCCATGCAACTCTAGTAGGCAAAGAGGCGAGAGGCAGTGCTCAGCAGCTTGACATACAGTTTGCAAGGTCTAGGGTTAATTCTGTGCTCAGTTTTAAATTCCCCTTTGTAGAGTTGGCAGGACTAATTGATTTAGGACCCAAATTCCCATTTCTCAAGAAGACTTATCTGGACTAGTAAAAACTCAAGCTTGCTATCAACCCCGAAGCAGGAGAGTTAACGTCCCTTCTAGATGGTCTGTCATCTTAAATCATGTTAATTAACAATGTCATTTACTTCATATAAATGTCTGATTCCTTTTTTCTTTGAAGCCCATGTTTCTACCAAAATTCATCGTGTGGGCAGTTTAGTTGCCTTCCTCTGTCTTATAGAAAGGAGAGTGCAAAATCTAGTTTGCAGGGGGGTTGTGGTCTGTAAATAGAAGCCTACAAAGTGAGAAAGAGGAAAATGTCCTGGAGAAATATGGCAAAGCCTGGAATAGTACGGTCAGGGCTGTGATTGGCAGGGCTGGAAATCCCTGCCCCCTGTTTTCATTGACAAAGCCTGTTGGAGTTCACCCAATGTGACCCAAGTAATGCCATCAAAAGACAGTCCCAGCCCCTGGGTTTTGCTTTTCTCAGATGTCTTAATCAGCTTGTTTGACATATGCAGGCTGATACAGAGGGTGGCCTTGCAGCCAGACACCGGTGTGGGTGCCCACAGAGATGGGTCTTGGTCCCTGCTCCACCCCAAAAGTCCTGAGATGCCTGGGGCAAGTCATGTTGTATGACAATTGCCACAGCCCTAGCCAACAAGGGTTAAAGCACTGCAGGACTGGAAGAGGCTCCTTGAGGGCATCTCGCCCATCCTCCTGTCTCAACGCAGTCTCAGCTGTATCTACCTACGTATACTTGTCAGAGTCTGTTCTGAAGGATGCTGAGTCTCCAAGACAGTTTTTCCTTCCTAGGTTTCCCTGTCCTTGCCATTAAAAGTTCCTTCCCTCCCTTCCTCCCTCCCTTCTTTTACCTTTCATGAAGGAATGTCACTCCTCAAGTGTCTCTGGAGAATAACCAATTTCAGTGCTTCCTCCTTAATCTGTCATTTCTACTCCTTTAGTCATTCTCTTTGCATTTTTTGAGGCTGTCCCCAGCCTGACCCCTTTTTCCCTTGAAGCCCAGGGCCCAGGAGGGAGCCCAATGCTCCAGCTGAGACCTTCCCAGCACCAAGGAGATAGATAACTTCAGAGCTAACTTAATTATAACACCATAACTCTACAGTGCTCCCCAAAGGCTTAGAAACTTCCCAGCTTCCCAGGGATTGGGAAGAATGGTTCCCATTATGAAAGGAGACTGGGGAGAGCTCTTGGTCTGCATTTCGGACACCCACATTTCGGTGTCCACAGATCAGTCAACCAGCTGGCCAAGCCTGGTTCTCTGCTGCTGAGTGGAGCAAGTAGCTATGGTGGCTCCAGTCAATACTGGGCTGGGATTTGGTTGCCACATGGGTGCCTGTGGTCATTTTATCTGGAGATCCTGCTGCCATTCAGATGAGTGTGAGTCTTGTGCTGTATCTTCTGACCCTGTGTTGACATCTCAGGTGCATTCAGACATTCCCAGTGACTCTGTTTGGCCAACTGAATTGTGTCTAAGGACACCATGGGGAATAAAGGGAACATAAAGGGAATTTAGACATCCAGCTCACAGGGAGACACTGGCCCGGTGAAATTTATTAGTCTTAATCCGCAACTGCGTCCTGACTTGGTGTGCCAAGTCCTACAGCCTCCTTTGTTCTGTTTTCATGTCTGCCTTCTCCATTTCCATCTCTTCTCCCCGTGCAAAGAGACTCCCCTTGCCCTGCTCAGCGGAGGCATTGCAGGACCCCATCCTGTCTCCATCCCTGAGCATCCCTGAGGAGCAGAGCACTGAAACACCTGAGAGGGGCCCCGACATTTGGGACTTGAGTCTTGTACAGATGAAAGGGGTGGTAAAATACCTTCCTACAACTCTACTAACACGGTCGAGCCCTGCATGGAGTGGAGCTGCCTCCTCCTGCATGGGGATGTGCCGGAGGCTGAGCAGAGCCCACTGCTCTCTGGAAACTCCCCTCCCCTTCCCCATGCCCCACAGACCCGGGCACCCCCGGCCCTCCGAGGACTCTGACAGTAACCATGCCACGGGGGCTGTCAGTCAACGCAACGTTGGGTAGTGTCAGCCACAGTTCGCTGTAATCTCCCGGGGGGGAGAGCGGTGCCAGAAGTGACAGCTACCTTTATCCACATCTCGTGGGTATAAACAATATCGTGAAATAATGACAGGGCGAGCATAAGCATCAATATCCTTCAGACGCTTCGGCCCCCCTCTCTCCACCCCGGAGTATGTTCCTGAAAAGCTTCGTTTCCTAATACCTGGGGTTTCTTTGCTTATTAGCCTTATCTTGCTGGAGCAAAGTACCTCGGTGAAAGACGTTTTTGGTGACTTTTTCGGAATGTTTTTGTAATCCTTGCATTTATAGGCAAAGACAAGGAGATCAAAGCTGCCCAGGGTTTATAAAGCATGTCAGGCTGAAAGTTTGACATCAATTAAAGTGATATACACATTGTCCGGATTTATGAGAAAACACTGATTTTGCCCCATCCCCTGCCCCCAAATCAGTGAGACTCTTTGCAGTGACTTGCATCTCTTTCCAGGGCCTGCTGATGAGTGATCGGGGATCTGAGAGCAATGCGAAGGGGACCCAGTGCTCAGGGGGTCTTCCCAGCTGCAAGTCCTGGCCCTGCATGCACTGAGTTAGCCGGTCTCAGCTGCTTCCATTCACTCTGCCTGTGGCACTGCAGTGGCCGCAGTCAGCAGTTATTCACTGGAAATGTTTTTGGAAGGGAAAAGCAGATACAGGCCTGAGAATTCAGTTTTCTTCTTAATGCTTTTTTGGTCTTTTTTGCCTTCTTTTACGGTAAAAATGATTTTGTTATCGCCAGAAGGAATGGTTGAAAACTGTAAAGCCTTTGTGTTTTGCCTGCAAATGGACAAATTCCCTCTTTAAAAGCTACTGAGGGATTTCCTAGAGAGAGGGGTTTGGGTCCCCATCCCCACCATGTTCCCGAATACCGTCCCAGTGTGGATACCCTCCCTGTGACCCTGCAGAAAAGGGGCAGGAGAGCCCTGTGGATGAGCTGTTTGGGAGAGAAGACGAGATTTCAGTCCATAGTCCCTCGCAGGCTCAGGAAATTGAGACTGAAATCATCTGTTTCCCAGGAAGGAGTCACGACCTTGTCTCCAGTCTTGTTGCTGATGTTGGCCAAATCTATATCAAAAAATAAGTGACTTGTAGACCGTGAAGGTAACCGAGGGGAGGGGAGGCTGGCTGTGCATTTCATCCTTAGGGTGCTCCCCTGCACAGGTGGACTCTGCTGCTGTCTGTGCATCTGCATTGATGCAGTAAGATGGTGGGAATGGAGTCTCTGATTTATAGACACCCTGATTTATAGACACTCTGATTTATAGACACAGATGCTCTCTCCCTACGGTCTTCTGTGATTTGCACTTCTTGTGCAAGGTGATAAAATACAGACTAACAAAACCTAACCTGCAAGAACATCTTGGAAAATATTTTTCTTGCTCAACTGTGTGTTTTGCAGCTCCCCTGCCTTTGGAAATTTGGTCCATGGAGAAGATCTGAAACGCCAGGAGAAAGTCAGCTTTCCCCCAGAGGGAGGAAGCTCCTAGACATGGATTTGGAAGTAATGGGTCTGCTACCTCCTTTTTGAACAAGCCAGATGGCGGGGGCTAAATGAAGCTGTGTACATCCCTGTTGTGCAGATTTCATTCACCTCTGGTTTCTGGCCAGGCAGTAAATCATGCAGGATCATTCTCCTGTGGGTGGCTGGAGTAAATATGAAATCAATCCTGAATATCTGAGAATGTAAAAAAGGGTTCTGGATCTAAAAATGGCCAAAGGGAAGACAAGGTGGGGGGTAAGGATAATAAATGCAGATCGGACAGACCATCCCTAAATTAGACCTTGCTTCCATCTCATTTCCCCTGCCGCATTTCAGATATCCTCCGAGTGTTTCCTGGCAATCCCTCTGCATTTTTAACATCATGATTTTGTTCATTTACCCCAGCGTTCACTGCTCTTCCTGTGTCTTGTGACCGAGGGTTGATTGCAATGTACGTTATTCCTCAAGAACAACACAGAAGCCGATTGTCCCTTTAACCCTCCTGGAAACAAACCCATCCAAACCAAGAAATACTCCAAAAGCACCTGTGACAACTAGAAACGGAGCTCGCTGAGTGGAAGGAACAAGAGGTGAAGACACCACAGAAGGCATCAGGGACTGACATCTGCTAGAGACATGGTCTCAGACCCAATTGCTCGGGCTTTTCTGCCCCACTAGCCTCAGGAACTGCCCTGAAGTGATGTTGCCCATAACAGAGTTGCTGCAAATCCACTGTTGGTTCAGCCTTTCTGGGAAGCCCCCTGATTGTGGCACAAGCTGCCGAGCCGACACTTTCAGCTTCAAAAGTTGTTAGTCCTCACCTTTGTGCAGAAAAAGTGAAATTCTCTAGAAGGGAAAAAGAAACTCAGCAACCATGAGGTTTTCATGCTAATCTGATAGCTTCTGCAGAGACTTGAGGCACGGCACATGGGAAGGTACCACAAAGCCTGGCTTTGCCTGTGTGCTCCCAGGTTGCCTCTGCTCCAGCCCGGGATATCTCAGCACATTTGAGACAAACTGACTTTGCATTTCTATTTGTCAAAGAAACACAGATGGATGTTGGTGCCATCCAGAATGCCACCTGGATCGCATGGACATCTAGAACAAAAGCTACGTCGTCACTAGCTGGAGCTGTTGGTCCGAAGGGGTGGATTCGCCTGAGCAACCACATTTGGAGAAGAGAAAGAAACAGAAGTGGAGATGCTCCTCGAGGTGTTCTTCTGGTCAATGTCAGCAGCATTTTACAGATGCCTGTGAGCAAACCCATCCAGCCACTAAGGGCCTAAATCCAGGTTTTCACTCTTTGTGGATGTGAAGCCAGTTTGAGTGTCTGGCCCTAGTGACCTCCCCCAGGTCGGTGTCCCAAGCTGCCAAACCTGTGGTTATGCCGATGACAAAATTTCTGGTGCTGTGCTAGGTCATTGGAATGATTCAGACTAACACAAAATAAAAAAGAAAAAATTAAAAACAAATTAAAAAAAGAGCTGCTCTCAAAACAGTAGGATAGGAGTCTTCACTTCCCCTCTGTTTTGTGTATACTATTCCTTGACCCTCCAAAACCAGGTTTCTCATCAGAGAAAATGTCGCCGAACTGCATCCTGAGTCACGGGACAACTTATTCTCCTGATAGGCACATGCATGGTGAAGGCAGCAGGACCTGAGAGGTCACGATGGAGACCATGCTGGAGAAACGGTGCTTTCAGCATCCCCTAGAAGCTGCTGCCTTCCTCAGAAGCCGTGTGGTCCAGTTACAAAAAATATGATCATCATGACTTAGCTGAAACTGTAACGGGGGAAGTGAGGAGACAGCTTTAATTTCTTCTCGTGGTGCTGTGATTTCTACCTTCGCTCCGAACGCGAGGAGAAAAGGGAGCAGAGTGACCTGTGACTCAGGAGTTAATGTCCCATCATGGGAAGCCTGGCTTTTGGTCCCTGCCTCGTCACGAGTCGCTCGGCTGCCCTGTGCCCCAACGGTGTAATGAAGACTGCAGCTTCCAGCAGCCGCGGGGGATTTTCCACTTCCTCCAAGCAAAACCCGGTGCTACAAGGAGCCTCCCAAATCTTAAGACACTGGGCATCCTCCTACACATTTCAACACCTCCTCCCGCTCAGACTCCAGACTAAGGATAAGATTTAATCATTTATTGCCTTCGCATTGAAAAACATCGCAGCAAAGCAGTTTTCCAGCTCCCTTTTGCTCACGGTGGCTGTTTAATGTGTCCTATGGCAGCCGCTGGAGATGTCGTCCAGACAGTCAGCAGAGCCTGGAGGGATTCAGCTCACGCTAAAGCAGACACCTGCATCCCGCTGAATTGCTCCCCAGGCTCCACTGACTGTAGTGGCTGGGATGAGTTCAGATGCCTAAACACGGGCGTTTAGCATTTGGGGGGATCCTCTGGATCTCACGTGGAGAGTCACGTCCTGGTCAGACATGCAGCGATGTTTGATGAACTGCTGTCCCTCAAGCCAGTGCATGTCCGTCTGACTGTCTTTCGGAGGAGCGCTCTGGAAACGGCTGTAGCACTGAGTTGGAGTGGCGGTTTTTGTGTCTCGGCATCGAGGGATGCTTGAGAATGGACCAGAATCAGCATTTCTGTACCAAAGAGCTGATGCAAAGGTTTCCAGTAGAGCCATCGTAGGCTGAAAACAAACCAGAATTCCCAATGGGAGCCCATCTACCGGCCTTTTGCTAATCTCCGGAGCTGTTTAGGACCTCTGGGTGTGCAGGTTTTCTTGAAAGACAACCAGTAGTTTCTGCAGACACCAGTGGCTCAGCACTTTCCACCTTGAGATTTTACAGTGGGAACTGACGTTTTATAAGTGAACTGAGCTGAATGATGAAATTCAGTGGGGAGAGAAATACTAGTTACTGCCTCTACACAAGGGGTGTCAGAAGACCAGATTTTACAGTGGGAACTGACATTTTATCAGTGAACTGAGCTGAATAATGAAATTCAGTGGGGAGAGAAATACTATTTACTGCCTCTACACAAGGGGTGTCAGAAGACTCTCTTTAACTGTGGTGCAACCACATTCTTTACTTCCTATTTTGTGCCAAACCAGAAATGACTTTGCAGGCCTGTTCTGCTCGTTTCTCACAGATTTTCGGAAACCTTCAGCTTCTGCAAGCTGTGTTTTTCAGTCTGTGCACACACTTGCTCCTGTTTACAAAGCCATGATGAACAAATTCAGCCTCAGAAAGGTATCAGAAAGAGGAGTCCCCTCTTCCAAAGAGCTATCCATGAAAAAAGGGTCAACACAACCACCAGAGCGAGGAATGCACAGGAGTGTGCTGTTGTCCATATAGCAGTGGGATATGGGGCTGTAGCTTCACCTGTCCTGGGCTGCAATGATTCTTCTTACGTTTACAGTAGGGAAGAAATGGGAATAAGTGTTTTCACCACCGGGGTGGAAATAGGCTCCCCATGGAGGCAGTGGGGACAAGAGATGGAGCCAGGTTAGGACGGCGCGGGTGAGTTTCTGAGAGGACCGTGTCTTGTGGAAACTGCTGGA